>NC_058375.1:162430439-162730439 GCF_018350175.1 Felis catus
AAATATTTCCATTATAAGTCGGTAAATATAAACTAGTTACAGTTTGGTCAATAACACACTGGACTAAATCTTTGCATCTTAAATTCACCCCCAAAGGCTATATGAGAGACAGCACTCCAGCAAAAGTAAATTCAGAATGTTTAGAAATATAATCCTTATAATTCAACAAAATTTTATTACATAATAACCAAGATATGATGACAGTATGTTAATAATAATAAAATACTGTATAATAACCAAGATTATGAATATACTTTGGTAATAACAATATTACTAAATACAGTTTAACTATATTTTAACTGTAAATTTCAAACGCCTACTTCGTAAGATTCAAAATCCACTGCTTTAGCGCATATGCTATCACTACAGGAAGTACTGATATACAAATATAAGAAATGTATTCCAATTTTGGTGTGCCACTGAGTTATTATAGATAGCATGTAAGTTCACCCACGGGCTTCCATTTTCTTTCTTCAAAAAAACCACAAAAACTATTTATTTATTTTGAAAAAGAGAGCAGGAGAGGGGCAGAGAGAGAGAATCCAAGTAGGCTCCACAATGTCAGCACAGAGCTGGACACGGGATAGGATCCCATAACTGAGATCATGACCCGAGCCGGTATCAAGAGTTGGGCACTCAACCAACTGAGCCACCCAGGTGCCCAAGGGTTTCCATTTTCAATAATGGCATAGTTAAGATTCCCTGGACAACTACCACTCTCCACCATGGAACAAAAATAAGATACTAAAAAGCAGCTATCTAAAGGCATCACAGAAAAATACAGACAGACTGGTTGGGAATACGTGCTTAAAGGAGAGGAGTTATATGAAATGAGTTCCTCTTTGTAAGACTTTCAGCCTGGGGCCGGGTGTAGGCAGCACAACCCAAGAAGCAGATAAACTATATGGACTGGGGAGCTAAAAACTAAAGACAGGGAAACTATGGCAACAGAAGAGTACAAAAATAGGAAAAAGAAAAAAAACAAACAGAGGAAAGCCCCAAAATCAGTACAGACACCTCTTTGATGCCAGAACCATGCATAGACAGGGCACTCTCAAAGCAGACTAGCTAAAGACAAAATATGTGAAGTGAACCTGGAGCTGCCAACTCAGAAGTAGTCTTTGCAGTTCAACCCCAACTGACTACTAATAGAAAAGAACACGAGTTGGAGAAAACAATGAAATCCAGAATCACAACTTAACATTCATAATGTCCAGGATACAATTTAAAATTACCTAAGGAAAATCAAACACATAGTTAAGGGAAAACAAGTGAGACTAAACTTGAGATGACCCAGATGTTGGAAGTAGCTGAGGAAAACTTGTAAGTGCCTATTAAAAAATCTTCAATAAATAAAAATATACAGGGGCGCCTGGGTGGCTCAGTCGGTTAAGCATCCAACTTCGGCTCAGGTCGTGATCTCATAGTTCGTGAGTTCGAGCCCCGCGTCGGGCTCTGTGCTGACAGCTCAGAGCCTGGAGCCTGCTTCACATTCTGTGTCTCCCTCTCTCTCTGCCCCTTCCCTGCTCATGCTGTGTCTCTCTCTGTCTCAAAAATAAACGTTAAAAAAAATTTTTTTAATAAAAAAATAAAAATAAATAAAAATATACGGGCACACAATGGACAAAAAGATACACATTGTCAGCAGAGAAATACAAATGGTTTTGTAAAGAAAAGAAAAAACGTAGTACTGATGAACATAATACCTTAAAAAAAAACAAAAAACAAAAAACCTGTGTGAACATAGCCAAAATTAAGATGACGGAGGAAAGAGGAAGTTAACTTTTAGATAAATCAATACAAGCTAGCCAGTCTAATATTGGGGGGTTGTATAAACTAGATTGAACAAAAAAGTGAACAGAGCATCAGCAACCTATTATATAATATGAAATGATCCAACATGTATGTAATTGGAGTCCTAGGAAGAGTTGGAAAACAGGGTAGAAAATATGTAAAAATAGTGTATTTAATGAAGAAATGTTTACCCAATTTGTTGAAAGACAAAATTTATAGCTTGAAGAAACTCAATGAACAATAAGAAGAAACTAAAAAATAAAAATCCATTCAAAGACACACTCAATGGCAGACAGAACAGCAGAAGTATAACACAAATAACAAAAGTAAAAAGCAAGTCTTAAAAGCAGCAAAAGAAAAGTATTTCAATTAATGGTTGACTTCTCCTCACAAACTAAGAAAGGCAGAAGTGAATGCAACATTTCTTAAGTGCAGAAAGGGAAACAAAACAACCAGTCAACCAAGAATCTTATATTCAGCAAAAATATTCTTTTTTTTTTTTTTTTTTTTTAATTTTTTTTTTTTTTCAACATTTATTTATTTTGGGGACAGAGAGAGACAGAGCATGAACGGGGGAGGGGCAGAGAGAGAGGGAGACACAGAATCAGAAACAGGCTCCAGGCTCCGAGCCATCAGCCCAGAGCCTGATGCGGGGCTCAAACTCACGGACCGCGAGATCGTGACCTGGCTGAAGTCGGACGCTTAACCGACTGCGCCACCCAGGCGCCCCCAGCAAAAATATTCTTAAGGAATGTAGCTAAAATAAAGACATTTTCATATGAAAGAAAGCTAAGACAATTCATTGCCAACAGCCCTGTACTATAATTAATGCTAAAGAAAATTTTCAAATTTAAGGGAACTAACAGAACTTAAAATTTTCAGAAAGGATTAAAGAGCATCAGAAATGGTGACTATCTTAATAAATACAAAAAACTTTTATTTGTTCTTTTATTCTCTTGATTATTTTATAATATAAATATATGTTTAAATCAAATATTGTTTATGGGATGTACTAAATGCCATCAAAATGTACACTTTTTTTTTTAATGTTTATTTTTGAGAGACAGAGAGACAGAGCACGAGTCGGGGAAGAGCAGAGAGGGAGACATAGAATTGGAAGCAGGCTCCAGGTTCTGAGCTGTCAGCACAGAGCCCGACCGGGGCTCGAATCCACAAACTGTGAGATCATGACTTGAGTCGAAGTTGGACGCTCAACCGACTGAGCCACCCAGATGCCCCTGTACACTCTTTTGTAAAAATATTTTATTTTTAAGTAATCTCTCCACCCAACATGGGGCTCAAACTCACAACCCCAAGATCAAGAATCAGTTTCCACCAACTAAGCTATCCAGGAGCCAAAATGTATGCTTTAATATGTTTTATTTTATGTTATGTGCATTTTACCTCAATTTTTTTAATTGTTAGGTTTATATGCGTAAAATATAACATAAAACAAACTATAGCATAAAGGACTGAGAGGGAATAAGGGCTTATATACTTGCAAAGTTTTTATATTTTATATGAAGTTATACAATACAAACTATGTAAAATGTAAGAAAATTTAAGATACCTATACATTACCTGTGAAAAGTAAAGAATGTATATTGTAATCACTAAAGCAACCAGTAAAAAGATGAAGAAGTCTAATTAAAAACCAAGATGAACAGGGCACCTGGCTGGCTCAGTTGGTAGAGCATGCAACTCTTAATCTCATGGTTCTGAGTTCAAGCCCCACATTGGGCACAGAGCTTACTTAAAAACAAAAAAAACAAAAACAAAAAAAACCCCTCAAGATGAATATAAAAATAAAACTCTAAGAAATACTCAAATAAACAAAAAAAAAATGCAGAGGGAAAAAATCCCAGTAGAACAAAACAGAAAAGCAACAAATAGAACACAAATATAAAAAGACAAAACTAAACCTATCAATAACTACATGAAATAATACACTTTAACAGGCACTGTCAAAATTGATAATGAAATAGAACACAACTTTATGCAATGTAGAACAAATGCACTTTAAATATATTGATATGTTGAAAGTAAACAGATGGAGAATAAGCATTAAGATTGTGGCTGTATTAATAACAGATAAAGTTAATTTCAAAATAAAAAGCATTATCAGAGCTCCAGAAACCAATATTGCACTGTACGTTAACTAAAATTTAAATTAAAAAGAAAAGTATTACCAGAGATATAGGTACATTTTATAAAAAGAAAAAGCAAATTCATCAGGAAGGCATAATATTCACATATGGGTATATGCCTTGTAAAAAAGCTTCAAAATTTAGGAAATCAAAACTGACAGAACTAAAGACTAAATAGACAATTCCATATCAAGAATTGGAGATTTTAGTACCCTTCTTTTATTGATAGAACTAGACCAAAAAAAAAAAAAAAAATCAGTGAAGAAAATATGAAGAATGCTATTAATCAGCTTTACTCAAATGATATATATATATATATATACATCTAATAAAAACACATTCTTTCCAAGAGTACATAGTTCATTTGGCCTAGACTACATAAGGGGTCAAAAACCAAGTCTCAATACATTTATAAAGACTGAAATAACAAACAATATGATTCCCAACTACAAGGGATTTAAATTAGAAATCAATAACAAATTGGGAATGCAAGCTGGTGCAGCCACTCTGGAAAACAGTATGGAGGTTCCTCAAAAAACTAAAAATAGAACTACCCTACGACCCAGCAATTGCACTACTAGGCATTTATCCAAGGGATACAGGTGTGCTGTTTCAAAGGGACACATGCACCCGCATGTTTAGAGCAACACTATCAACAATAGCCAAAGTATGGAAAGAGCCCAAATGTCCATAGATGGATGAATGGATAAAGAAGATGTGGTATATATATACAATGGAGTATTACTCAGCAATCAAAAAGAATGAAATCTTGCCATTTGCAACTACGTGGATGGAACTGGAGGGTATTATACTAAGTGAAATTAGTCAGAGAAAGACAATCATATGACTTCACTCATATGAGGGGTTTAAGAGACAAAACAGATGACCATAAGGGCAGGGAAACAAAAATAATATAAAAACAGGGAAGGGGACAAAACAGAAGAGACTCATAAATATGGAGAACAAACTGAGGGGTACTGGAGGGGGTGTGGGAGGGGGGATGGGCTAAATGGGTAAGGGGCACTAAGGAATCTACTCCTGAAATCACTGTTGCACTAGATGCTAATTTGGATATAAACTTTAAAAAAAAAACAAAAAAAGAAATCAATCACAATTACAAAAACTGGGTAGGGGTGCCTGGGTGGCTCAGCTGGTTAAGCATCTGACTTTGGCACAGGTCATGATCTCATAGTTCATGAATTTGAGCGCTGCATCAGGCTCTGTGCTAATAGCTCAGAGCCTGGAATCTGCTTCAGATTTGTATCTCCCTCTCTGTCTGCCTCTTCCCTGTTCATGCTCTGTCTCTCTTGCACTCTCTCAAAAATAAACATTAAAAAAAATTAAAAAGAATACTGGGTAAACCAAAGCATTTAGGAATACACATATTTCTTAAGAATTAATGGATCAAAGAAGAAATCACAAGAGAAATAAGAAAATATTTTTAAATGATAATGAAAACATAACATATCAAAGTATGTGGAACAGAGCTAACGCAGAACTTAGAGGGAAATTTATAATTTTAAGTGATTACATTAGAAAAGAAGCTCTAAAATCAATAATCTGAGTCCTCACCTTAAGAAACTAGGGGAAGAGGGGAAGCAAATAAAAAACAATTAGGTGTAAATGAAACAATAAAGATATGGCAACTGGTAAAACGGGAAATGAACAAATAAGGAAAATGAAATGAAACCAATGGTCCTCTGAAAAGATTACTAAGATGACAAGCCTCTTGACAGACTGTACAAGTAAAGATAAAAAAATAAAAATTACATTTCATTCCAGTATCAGGAATGCAAGAGAGGGCATTGTTATAGATCCTAAGTCATTAAGCATTTAATAAGACACTATTATTAACAACTCTATGGCATAAATTTGGCAGCTTAGATGAAATAACCAAAATGCTAAAAAGATATAAATCACCAAAATTAATCCAAAAAGAAATTGAAAATATTAATAGCCCTATATCAATTAAAGAAACCGAATTGTAAACAAAAACCTTTCCACAAAGAAAACTCCAGGCTCAGATAGCTTTACTGGTAAATTCCATCAAACATTTAGAGGATAAATAACACTAATCCTCCACAAATTCTTTCAGAAAACTGAGGAAATACTTTCCAACTCAATTTACAATGTTAATATTATCCCCACATCCAAATAAGAAAAAGATCACAAGAAAACCACAGAACTGATAATCCCTCATTAACACAGATGCAAAAATCCTTCAGAAAATTATAGCAAATGAAATCCAACATAATGTAAAATGATTATTCATTATAACAATGTGAATTTATCTTGGTAATATGAACAGCTTATCTAAAACTCAGTCCCTATAATTTATCATACTAATACAGTACAGAAGAAAAAATATGATTTCAATAGATGGAAAAATGCCATTTGACAAAATTCAGTACCTACTCAGGATAAAAGCCCCTGGACAACAAGAACAGAAAAGAACTTCTTCAACCTGACAGAAAGTATATATAAATAACCTATAATATCATTTATAAGTGCAGAAAAATATTAACTACTTTGGGATATATAGTTTTTAAATATGTACAAGACCTATATACTGTGACCTACAAAATATTGTTGAGATAACACCGACATAAACTGAAAGATCTACCATGTTCATGGACTGATAATCTCCACTGGTAGTTTGAATACAAAGTCAAAACTCAATAAAATCCCAGCTGGCCTTTTTTTTTTTTTTTTTTTTTTTTTTTTAACTTGTGGAGGTGACAAATTTTTAAATTTATATAGAAAACCTAGAAAAGTCAAAACAATTTTGAAGAGGGAAAACAAATTTGGAAGACCCATACTATAGGATTTCAAGACATACTAAAGCTACAGTAATCAAGATAGTTTGGTACTCATAGAAGAATAGACCAATGGAATAAAACAAAAGCCCAGAAATAGACCTACACTTACTTGACCTTCAAATGTAGTCAATTGATTTTTGACAAGGTGCTGGGTGAATTCAATGAGGAAAGACATTCTTTCCAACAAATAAGTCTAGAACAATTAGATATTCATATAAAAAATTTTTTAACTTCATTCAATCCCTTACCCCATGCCATACATAAAATCAACTAGATATGAATGACATATTTAAATGTAAAAGCTAACATTATTAAACTTGAAGAAAATAAAATCTCTGTGACACTGAATTGGGTAAATATTTCTTTTTTTCCAAGTTTATTTATTTTGAGAGACAGAGAGAGAGAGAGAGAGACTGAGAGTCCCAAGCAGGCTCTACACTGTCAGTGAAGAGCCCAACAACGGGCTCAATACCGCAAACCATGAGATCATGACCTGAGCTGAGATCAAGAGTCAGACTCATAACCAACTGAAGCACCCAGGCACCCCAGGGCAAATATTTCTCAAACAAGGCACAAAAAAGCATTGAACCACTGGTTCACTGGTTGTTCAGTAGCATGTTGTTTGATCTTAACATGTCTGTGAATTTCCCAGTTTTCTTTATGTAATTTCTAATTCATACCATTGTGATATTGATAAAGATGCTTGATATGAAATCAGTCCTCTTGAATTAGTTAATACTTGTCTTGTGCCCTAACATGATCTATCCCAGAAAATGTTCCATGTACACTTGAGAAAAATATGTACTCTGTTGCTTATGGATATTCTGTATTTATCTGTTAAGTCCATCTGGTCTAACATGTCATTTAAAGCCAATGTTTCCTGGGGTGCCTGGGTGGCTCAGTCGGTTAAGCGTCCAACTTCAGCTCAGGTCATGATCTCACGGTCCGTGAGTTCGAGCCCCGCGTCAGGCTCTGTGCTGACAGCTCAGAGCCTGGAGCCTGTTTCAGATTCTGTGTCTCCCTCTCTCTCTGCCCCTTCCCTGTTCATGCTCTGTCTCTCTCTGTCTCAAAAATAAATAAGCGTTAAAAAAAAAATTTTTAAAAAAATAAAGCCAATGTTTCCTTACTGATTTTGTCTGGATAATCTATCCATTGATGTAAGTGGGGTATTAAAATCTCCTACTATTGTTGTACTGCTATCTATTCCTCCTTTAGGTCTGTTAATATATGCTTTATACATTTGGGTGTTCCTATGTTGGATGCATAAATACTTACAAGTGTTATATTCTCTTGTTGGATTGATTACTTTATCATTATGTAACACCCAACTCTGTCTCTTACTACAGTCTGTACTTTAAAGTCTATGTCTGATATAAGTATACCTACTCCAGTTTTCTGTTCATTTCTGTTCATTTCTGTTCATTTCTGTTCATTTCTGTTCATTTCTGTTCTGTTCTGTTCATTGAAAGGAATACCTTTTCACATACCTTCACTTTCAGTCTCTTGTAGGCAGCACATAATAGGTCTTGTATTTTTATTCATACAACCACTCTATTTTTTTATTGGAAATTTAATTCATTTATATTTAAAGTAATTTTTGATAGGTATGTGCTTATTGTCATTTAGTAAATTGTTTTCTGGTTGTTTTCGTAGTTCCTCTCTGTTCCTTTCTTCTTGCATTGCTCTCTTTGTAGCTTGATGACTCTCTTCAGGGGTATGTTTATGTTCCCTTTTGTTTATCTTTTGGGTTTTTTAGTATAGGTGTTTTTTTTGTTTTGTTTTTGCCTTGTGGTTACCATGAGGCCTATAACAACTCATATCTGTAATAGTCGATCTTTAGCTGATAAAAACACTTAAGTTTGGTCCCATTCTAAAGCTCCATATTTTTACTCCCTTCCCATGTCTTATACTTTTGATGTCACATTTTACATCTTTTTTTATCTTGTGTATTTCTTAATTATTGTAACCATCATTACTTTTACTATTTTTGTCTTTTAACTTTCATGTTCACTATATGTGATTAATCCACTACCTTTTTACTATGTATTTACCTTTCCATTGAGATTAATTCATGTATCTTCTTGTTATTAATTAGCACTCTTTCTTTTCAGCTTAAAGAAGTTTCCTTCTGGGGCACCTGGGTGGCTCAGTTGGTTAAGCATCTGACCTCGGTTCAGGTCAGGATCTCACAGTTCATGAGTTCAGGTCCCGCATCAGGCTCTGTGATGACAGAGCCTGATGGCTCTGCCCCTTCCCCACTCGTGCTCTGTCTCTCTGTGTCTCTCAAAAATAAACATTAAAAAAAAATGATTAAAAAAAATCTCTAACATTTCTTTTAAGGCTAGTTTAGTGCTGATGAACTCCTTTAGCTTTGATTGTCTAGAAAATGCTTTATCTCTCTTTCAACTCTGAACAATAACTTTGCCAGGTAGAGTATTTCTTGGCTGGAAGTTTTTTTTCTTTCAGCACTTTGAATATATCATGCCATTCTCTATGGGCTGCAAAGTTTCTGCTGAAAAACCTGCTGATAGTTTTATGCGGGTTCCCTTGTATATAACGAATTGTTCTTCTCTTGCTGCTTTTAATATTCTCTCCTTGTCTTTAAATTTTGACATTTTAGGGGCGCCTGGGTGGCTCAGTCAGTTAAGCATCTGACTCCCGATTTCAGCTCAGGTTATGATCTCACAGTTCTTGAGTTCAAGCCCTGCATCAGGCTCAGTGCTGGCAGTGCAGAGCCTGCTTGTGATTCTCTCTCCCTCTCTCTCTGCCCCTCTCCTGCTCATTCTTTCTCTTTCTCTCAAAATAAAGAAACTTTAAAAAGTGAAAAACTATATATTAAAAAATAAAAATAAAAAATAAAATAAAATTTGACATTTTAATTATAATGTGTCTTTTTTTTTTTAATTTTTTTTTCAACGTTTATTTATTTTTGGGACAGAGAGAGACAGAGCATGAATGGGGGAGGGGCAGAGAGAGAGGGAGACACAGAATCGGAAACAGGCTCCAGGCTCTGAGCCATCAGCCCTGAGCCTGACGCGGGGCTCGAACTCCCGGACCGCGAGATTGTGACCTGGCTGAAGTCAGACTCTTAACTGACTGCGCCACCCAGGCGCCCCTATAATGTGTCTTGGTGTGGGTCTCTTTGAGTTGATCTTACTTGGAACTCTCTAGACTTCCTGCATCTGGATGTCTTTTCTTCCACCATGTAGGAAAGTGTTCAACCATTATTTCTTTAAATAAAATCTCTGCCCCTTTCTCTATCTTCTTCTTCTGGAACCCCAATAATGCAGATGTTAGTCCACTTGATGTTGTCCACCATGAGACCCTAAAGCTATCTTCACTTTTTTTGAACTCTATCCGTACACTACTTATTTCCATTTCATTAAGGTTTTTTCTGTGGTTTTATTTTTTCATTTGGAACATATTCCTCTGTTTCTTGATTCTGCTTTACTTTCTGTTGGTTCCTATATAGTACAGTACATGAAACTACCATTTCTCCCAGTACTGAAAAAGGGGCCTTGTGTAGGAGCCCCAGCTCTGTTGTCTCTCAAATCTCTGTACTTGTCCAAGAAGGCTATTATATTTTTAGTAGCTTCCAGTAGAATGATGTGCCAAGGCCTGTCAGTGTCTCTAAGGGGAGGATCTCAGCACCTAGATGAAGGCTTTATGGAAGCTAGATTCTCAGGCAACAAATAACCTTTAATAGTATGCAAATATATACAGTCTCATTAAACCGTAAGCATAAGCCCCACTGGCCAGGTGATCTAGCAGTACCCTTAGGCAGCAATCCTAAAACTCAGGGCTTTAGATGAGTATATATGCTTCTTCTGGGGGGCCACTGGTGAGCTAGAGCAAGGCAGAGGGAGAGCATCAAGATGGCATCCACAGCCTAAGTTCCTTGAAAACAGCTCTGCAGCCCACTAGATATGAGCCAAACCTGAAGAAGCTCCTCAAGCGAAAGCTCCAAGACAAGCAAAGATGCCTCCTTCACAGGAAGACTGTGGTTTGTCTCAGTTTGCTATCTACACAGTGCCCTTGGCATGGGAGCCTGCCAACAACTTGTTTTTCTGATTACCACAGTCTTGTAGGAACCTGGAATGCAAGCCCCTTGGCCAACAGAGTCGGGCAATTGAGGGGCATCTCCTGGGTAGCAGCTGCAAACACCAGGGCATCAGACATAAAAACAAGAGCACCAGCCATGTGTAAAGAGCTCCCTTACAGGAGACACTGGTGATGTGGAACATGGCAAAAGGAGACTGTGGAGATAGCACCCACACTCCAAGGTCCCTGGAAAGGATTACAGTCAGCCCCTAGATGCATATTTAATTAGAAGCTTGTCCCCCAGGCTGGGGCCAAGACAAATAGGCCTCCTTTACAAAAAGACTAAGCTCCGGCCTCTGTTGCCTCTTGCCGGGGGCTGGGGGTAGTACCTGTTCAAGAAGCCTTTCTCCATTGGTTACAGTCCTGGGTAGCCATAAACATAAGCGCTCCTGGTTGCCAGACGCATGCGATATAGAGGTGTGCCTTGGCAGCAACCACAAAAACTGGGGTATCAAACGGGGTGTGTATGAGCTCCTTTCTTGGTGACACCTATTATGACAGTCCCATGGGACCAGAAACACAAACTCCCATGGCCTCCAGCACCAGCAGTCCAGACGCAGCCCCTGGGCAGCAGCTGCAAAGATCAAGGCACACAGTGTTTGTAAAAGCTCCCTTCTGAGAGATAGTGGAACTCTGACATACGCAAACGGAGAGCATGAAGATGATGCCTGCCAGTCTCCGTCCCTGAAATGTTCCAGCAGGCTCCTAGATGTGTGTATTAAATTAGATGGCTGCCCCTCAGACTGATATAACATAAGCTGGTGAGCCTCCTTCACTTTATGTCTGGACAAAATAAACTGCCTCTGAGCTGGGCCCTATGGCAGGTAAGTCTGAGCCCATAGGCCCTTTAAGAGCTGTCTCCCTGGGGTGCGTAGGTAGCTCAGTCGGTTGAGCATCCAACTCTTGATTTTGGCTGTAATGATCTCACGGTTTGTGGGTTCGAACCCCAAGTCAGGCTTCATGCTCTCAGCGCAGGGCCTGCTTGGGATTCTCCCTCCCTCCCTCTCTCTCTCTCTCTGCCCCTCCCATGCTCAGGCTCTCTGTCTCTCTCAAAGACACATAAATGAACACGTGGGGGAAAAAAAAAAAAAAAAAAGGCTGTCTCCCAGAGTGCTACAATCTTGTGGGTCTTAAGATATAAGCCCCACTGCTTTCCAAAGTTAGATGTTTTCGGCAGGGGGCCAAGGGGAGGGTGGAGGGGGAGGGTCTCTCAGGTGCACGGTCATAAAAGTAGGGGCCTCCCAATATAGGGGTCAAACCCTTTGCTCCCTGGGACAAGCTCCAAGTTGTCTCTGAACTCCTTCCTAGTTGTGAGTGGCTTCACCAGGAGTATAGTTTGTGGCAAGAGTGTCCCAGCCTCTGCTACCCACTTCAATGTGGTTTTCTTTTTGTTTGCCCAATGTGTAGCTGTCAGTCATCGAGGCTTTGAGTTTAAGACGAAATTGTTCCATATGTAGCTACAGACTCGGTGTGTCTATAAGAGAAAGTTAGTTCAGGGTCTTCCTACACTTCCATGCTGAACTAGAACCACGTAACACATATTTGAAAAAGCACCTGTATCTGGAATATATAAAGAACTCTCAGCTCAAAATAAGACAAGCAATCCAATTAAATATAATATATAAAATCTGAACAGATACTTCACCAGTGAAGATAAACAAATGGCAAATAAGCACATGAAAAGATGCTCATCACAAATCATCTGGAATATAGAAGTTAAAGCCACAATAAGAAACCTTCTAAAACATCTAGTTTAAACAACTGACAATATCAAGTGCTGAAGAGGGTATGTAGAACCTGGTACTTACATACTGCTGATGAGAAATGAAAATGGTACAGTCACTTTGGAAAACAGTATACGGCAGTATATCTTATAAAGCTAAACACACATTTACCATACACTTCTTCATTCTCGCTTCTAGGTATTAAAAGAAATAGAAACACAAAAATGTGTATGCAGATACTCATAATAGTAAAATTGGAAACTAAAATTCAAATGTCTATAGTAGAAGAAAAAACTAATGAGTGGATAAGCAAATGGTGATATATCCATGCTGCTAAAGGCTACAGAGCAGTAAGAAGGAACAAAATATTAAAGAACGTAATATCAAAAGTCTCAAAAATATTATGTTAGGTAAAAGCAAAGTCAAACACAAAAGACTACATACTATATGATACTATATGAAATTCTAAAATGACAAAACTACAATAGAAAGCAGATTAGTGGTTACAAATTTTTGGATAACTAAAATTTTTGGATAACTAAAACATTTATTGATTGTGCAGAATACACAATAAACAAAATTCACCAAACTGTACACTAAGAATGGGTGATTTTATTATATGTAACTTATACCTCAGTAATGTTAGGGGAAAACTCCATACCTAGAGAAACTTGATAGATAAAATTATCTCTGATAAGTTTTATACTTTGAGGCTCAATACTATAGGGTCTTATGAAATTAACTAAGATTAAATTTCATGTATATTGAAATCTTAATATGGGAGAAGAGTAGTTTACAATGATTTGCCATCAAATGATTTTCAAAATTATTCTGGTCTCAGATTTCTAGAAATAAAAATGAAAGGTGATAAAAAAAAGTTTCATAAAAATAGTAGAAGAAAAATTGTAAAAAATATCAATTTGAAATACATGTCACAAATAATGGATAATGACAAACAAATTTGAGGGGAACAATTTCCCATAGGAGTTAATTACAGTCTACTCCTAATGATTTAAGGACTTTCCTAGACTCATTCTCAATGATTTGGGTGCTTTTCTAAACTCCTTCTTATGTGATCCTGTGACTATGCAAAGAGGCTCTTGACAGAGTACTTGGGATATTAAAAGCTGACCATTTCACCATGGTTAAGTCCTTAGACCTAGAGAGATAAAGAGCTTCTTATCACAAAATGGGGGGGGAGGGGGAGTTAAAACAAAGAAAACAAAGCATGTTTCTGCAAAAACTTTATTTTCAAAAGGAACCATTTTGTTTAAGATTTCAAACTCATCAATGCAAAATTTTGTTTTCAAAAGATTTCCTCAATGAAACAGTTCATTTCTATGCTATTTAGTTCACTGTATTTTTACAAGCACCAGGCTGAGCAAACCATGATTGAGAGAAGCCATCTTATGCACATTGCTGTTGTCCCACATCATTCAGAACAAACCTTTTTAGATCGTTAACTACCACAGGAGTGCTGATTACACAGGCACCAGCAATTTCCTAACCAATGACCACCTGAACAATGATGTGTTCAGCTTCTCAGACCCTGCAGCCTTTCAAAGGTGAATCATTTCACAGTTTGGAACTAGATCTCCATAGCAACTTCCCTTTGAGGGTTTTAGAATCACCATCCAGTAATTCTATGATCATCAAGCTCAACCATTCCCAATGGTTCTTTTCACAGCAGATGGAAAAGGAAGCCTTGAAATTTTACAGTCTATTTCAAGCAATTCATCTGGCAGCCTATTAGAATTCAAAATATTTCGACCTTCAATCACAAAGCATGTTATCTGAAGCTGTGGTGATCTCAAGTCAAGACAAGCAGACGTTTTAGTCTAATCATCCATGATGAGAAGAGACTGACAAAAACTCTTAATTCAACCACCATCAAAATGCTTATTTTAACTGCATGAAAGTCTTTCAACAGGCAATGAAAACACACCATGTACCATTTTATCACAACCTTCTGTTCAAGGAAAATATGAATTCTGAATATTGACATGGATCTCTGTGCTTCTTAGACTGCCTGGAACAAATACATTTCTTAAAAGTCAGCATAAATCCAATTTAAGAGCACTATTTCTCTCCCTTGCAAAAGCCAAAAACTACAAGCAAATGGCAATGGACTTTAGATAAAGTTAGTCAGCAAGTATATCTGGACTGCTTAAGTTTTCCTCAGGCAAACTCTAACATTAATAATAAGAAAATAACAATTCCTCAGGAAATTAATCAAGTAAGAGGCAAAGGCAGATCTTAAAGAAAAACTTAACTGACAGAAAGTCACTGACTTTTCCTTATTCCAGTAATTTTCTAATGGTTTCAAAATATACTAACCCTCCTTCTTTAAAATATTGCATTCAATCACATTTAAAAAACTATACATTTCCAATTGCTAATAAACACAATTAACAAGTTCTTATCCAGATGCTTTTTACTTAAAAATTCAAGTGTATGTCATAATTTCACTAAATAATTTTCAGAATCTATTCCACATGTAAACCACATATGGGTATTTATTTCAGTATTACAAATGTTTAGTGGCATATTAGAAGCTCCATGTAAAATTTTTAAATGCTATTTTCTAATTACTAATCAAATCAAATCAAAACACATTCCCTCTGAAGAACTACACCAACTTTAAGAATACACTACACATTGGCAAAACAGGAATCACTAAATCAATTCAAAGCAGATGATAATTTTTTTAATATCAGAACATAAATATTAACTATTTTTCATAGTCTGAAACGTAAAATAGAACAAGGAAATATATATGGTTTTCTAAGTGACCACCTAGAGTCTTCACATAGTTAATGACTGTTGAACTAAGCCAATTTTAATTTATGAATCCACAAAGACAAATTCTGAAGCCTCAGTGCTTTAGAAAAAGTAAGATTAAACTTAATTATCTCATAAGTATGAAAAATTTTAATAGACTTATTCTACTTCCTAAAGACAAAGAGACAAACATACATATACTTCATACAAACTGTATTTTATACTTTCTGTATAAAATGTGGCAGCTAATTTGTCTTTATATGAGCCTATGAAATAAATATCTCTCAAATCAAATACATATTTATAGTTTGTTGTCTGCTTTATGCTTGGCTTAAATATCTAATCACAAAAAAGAAGATAGCAAAATTATTTCATGTTGCATAATTAGCTCTCCAAAACTTGTACAAACTAGATAAACTCCAGACTTCTGAAAACTAATGCAAGTTTCTAAAGAAAAAATAAACAATTTAACAATTATTTCAATGATAAAATCATTAACTTTCCTTCTAAGGAGAATCTCCTCTTATTTTCAAAATCTCCACTTCCACTAGGAAGTGAATAGAAGATGCCGTAACGTTATGCCTTACTTGCCTTATTTTGGATGGGTTTAGTTTATGATCTAAGCTATAGAACTTAAATTTAATCCAAGGACAAAGCTTACATTAAAAAGATAATGAGCAGAAAATTATATACACAGGCATTCAAGCATTTTCTACTTTTAATTATAAGTAGTTTATTTTACTTATATTGGGGGAGGAGGCACGGGGTGAACAACCAAGGGAATCACAAAAACACTAATGCAATTCTAATACCTAAAATTCTCAAAGCGCAATTTAATGGCTACAGTTTGACAACAATGTGGAAAATTGCTGGCTATTAGTACCATACATCGAAGTTTAAATAAACAAAAACTTCTCAAAATAGTTATGCATGAGCATTGTATAATATCTGAGTTCAGTTTACTAAATATTCCAAATTTCATGTATGTATGCTGGATATTCAAATATATATCTTTGTTGGCCTACAAGGCTCTGTTATGGGCACTCTATCTCAATTTAGAAATACTTAAAAACTCTTTACTATCAATAATTATGGAGTCTTTAAATATTTTTGCTCAATTATCTGTAAAACAGAAGCTCACACAGGATGGCCTGAGAATATATAAAGATTACATAGACATTTCTATTGGGGGTAACAACATTATAATAAACTTCCTAAAACTATATGCCCCTTAGAATACAAAGCAGATTCACCTACTAATTCTGAGTTACCATGAATTTCATCATTTGTCTTAATTCTCCATTTGGCTGTGAACTTTTTAAGAACAGATATATTATGCATTTTACTAATCTAGTCCTTTAGGGTTTTACATCTGATATTGTAGACACACAATAAATGTCTGCTATCAATTATTAGATAGCAATGATAGCTATAACGTAAAAACTCCATGTTCTTAAAACATTCTAGACTGGTAGTAAACTTACTTTTCACCTGCCAGTCATATAATGAGAACCAGAAATTTAAAAAGATGAATTTACTGAGAAACCTTAATGAAAGAGAAAATATCTTGATATATCTTTTTTACTTTTATCTTCCCTTCTCGCCCATTTACAAGAAACTGCTCCTAACAATAAGCTACCATGCAACTACTGAGTTTTGTAGCCTAGGGTAACACTAAGTTTATTTTATAACGTATATTCAAGCAACATATCATAACTGAAAAACTCTTAAAACTAGCTAATTAACAATAGCAGAAGCATTTCTCTCAAGGAAGGAAAAAAGTTGAAGATTTCATAATAAAATATGTTAGGTTGTTAGGTTAAATATAATATTTAAGTGATGTGGAAAAATGGAAAGCAATTTTACATTCAAATATAATACTAAGAACAACTATAAAACATGCATCCATTTTTCTTTTTATCAATAGCTATGCCTACATTTTTACTACAAAATACTGGGAGCATATAAGTAAAACCACACTACTTAGCTTTAAGTCCAGCAGTAGAAATTTGGCCACATAAATCAAAGTATAAATTTGTGTGTGCGTGTTTATGTGTGTGCGTGTGCATGTGTGTGCTTCTTTAATCAATATAGCAAAAGTATAGTTACCACAGTACTTGACCTCTGACTGGGGCAGCAATCTAAAGGAAAACTCCTTTAGCAAGTGTGTTATTCCTCAGGTAAGACAGCAGGATGCAGTATAATGGCTGAAACCTCTTTCATAAAGACAGTCATACTACTTCAATAATATCTAAGTCTCTACTACTCTGCACACAGAAAACTTCAGGAAGACCCTTTTCTATTAGACTATCTAGACCTGACAAAATATTAAAGTATACAATTAATTGCAAGTTACACTGGATTTTGGCATACATAATTTGATCCTGTCAATCTGGGAAAAGATACAAACCTAAAACAATAAAAGTATCTAAGAGGTGTTCATAATAAACGCCACAGCCTTAAACATAAATGCTAACAGTATGTTTTGGTTAAGGAGACAGCTTACAAACAAGTAACACCCTTTAAGATGTATACACCCTTTGACTCAGTAATTTCTACTTTTAGGAATTTACCTGAAGGAAAAAAAATCTGGTGGATAGAAGGTATGTACAAGGAGGTCTGTAGCATCATTCACCCACTCATTCAACAAATATTGAGGAGCACCCATGTGTCTGCTGTCATGGAACTTACATGCTAGAGGGACAAAGGAATATTAAACAAGAAAATTGGTAACTGGCTAACATTCAATCAGAGAGAAAAATGGGGGGAAAAAAAAGCATTTGGCAATATGAAGGTCATCGGTGACCTGCACAAGAACATTCTTTTTTTTTTAATATTTTTTAAATGTTGATTTATTTTGAGAGAGAGAGTGGGGGAGGGGCAGAGAAAGAGGGAGAGAAAATCCTAAGCAGGCTCCACACTCAATGCGAGCCCCATGCGGGGCTGGATCTCACAACCGTGAGATTGTGACCTGCGCCAAAATCAAGAATCGGGCACTTAAATGTCTGAGCCACCCAGGCACCCCAACAAAAGCATTCTTTAAATGCTCTTTTGGGAGCAAAAGCTCACTGGAGTAGGTAAAAAGAAAACTGAATGTGGAAAAATGGAGACAATATAAACAAGATCTTTCAGTTTTGTTGTGAAGGAGAAGAGAGAAATTAAGCAGTAAGTAGCTGGAGGGAGTCATTATACCATGTTTGTATTGTCATGAGTGAGAACAAATCCATAGAGAGGAAACATGATACAGAAAAGAGAGGGCATGGCAGCAGGATCATAGTCCAATATGAGAGAGGAGGAAGCAGACTTTATGTGCAAGTGGAGGGGTTAAACTCACCTGTTATATAGTAAGAGAAAACACTTCACTATGATACAGGTGGAGATGGGATGACCACTCAAAAACACCAGGCCCCACTCTCAAAGCCCTTTAATTTGCTGTTGCATCTGTACCCAATTATTCACATGATTCCTTACTTCCTTCAGTTTGTTACTCAAATGTCAACTTTTCAGGGAAGCCTCCCCTTGTAGTGTTTAAAATTACAAACCCTTTGGTTCATCATGGGATCTAGCCCATGTTGGGCTCTGTGCTGAGGAGCACAGAGCATGCTTGGGATTCTCTCCCTAACTCCCTGCACTTCCCGGACACTCTCACTCTCTCTCACCTCTCTCTCTCTCAAAATAAATAAATAAATAAACTTTAAAAATAAGTAAATAAAATTGCAAACCTCACCCCAACACTACTATCCTCTTTCCCTATTTTATTTTTCTTAGTATTTATACCATCAAATATACAAATATTTTACTTTTTAAACATTTTGTTTATTGTCTATAATAAATCTCTAGTGGTAAAGGACCACTAAAGAAAACTCTGACATCTCTTTAATAAAATGGGATGCTATTTCAACAAAAAGATTAAAAGGTCAATTTTTGCTAATATCTGCACATAACTTACTTCCAGAAAAATGTCTATTTCATTGCATTCAGTTGTAAGGGAGGAACAAGTTATAATGCAATGGCATACAAGATTCCAGGTTGGGGGGCGCCTGGGCGGCTCAGTTGGTGAAGCGTCCGACTTCAGCTCAGGTCACGATCTCGTGGTCCGCGAGTTCGAGCCCCGCATCAGGCTCTGGGCTGATGGCTCGGAGCCTGGAGCCTGCTTCTGATTCTGTGTCTCCCTCTGTCTCTCTCTGCCCCTCCCCCGTTCATGCTGTGTCTCTCTCTGTCTCAAAAATAAATAAAACGTTAAAAAAAAAAAATTAAAAAAAAAAAAAAGATTCCAGGTTGGCAGAAAGTAGGTCACTGGCATCACAATAAACTAGCCAATGGTAGTCAGACTTGATAATCCAACCACCAGCTATGCATCAGTGAGCCAGAAGTGTGACCAGCAGAAGCTAGTCTCTAAAGAGTTTTTTCATATATCCCAGAAGTATACACTAGGGCAGAGAAAATGGGAGAGGAAAAGAGGCGGCACATGGTCTAGGTTTGGGAAGTGAGATCCTAACCTGAAAATCTAATTACATCATATACCATTAATGATCTTTATCTCTTCATATCTATTGAGTATACCAAACAGCTATCATATCCCTCTATTTAATGATAATTAGTTTGTTCTCATAGATGTAAAGACAAAAGAACTGGTGATACTGTGATATACAAAAGGACCAAAATGCAAACAAAAACCAAACAAACAAAAATACCCAAAAAACAAAAAAGACCAGGATGGGGAAGGCAGGGACGGCCTTCATCTGGATACTACCACTTACAAGTTGAATGACACTAGGCAAGTCAAAATCTAAGTCTTAGATGCCTCATTTGTAAAATAAGGAAAAATGAAAACAATAAAATGAAGACAATAGTGTAAAATATAGATAACAGTGGTACTTCCTCTTAGGACTGTGATAAAAGATTAAATATAATTCAGCCACCTGGGTGGCTCAGTTGGTTAAGTGTCCGAACTTGGCTCAGGTCATGATCTCACAGTTTGTGAGTTTGAGCCCCACATTGGGCTCGGTGCTGATAGCTCGGAGCCTGGAGCTTGCTTCAGATTCTGTGTCTCCATCTCCCTCTTTCTGCCCCTTCCCCATTCACACTCTCTTTCTCTCTCTCTCAAAAATAAAAACATATAAAAAAATTAAAAGATTAAATATAATTCATGTAAAAGGCCTAGAACAGTCCTAACCTCAAATGAAACTCAATAAATGGTACTCAGTAAATCTTGGTCCCATCAATATTGCCAGAAATGTTCAGATCTCCAGAGACTGTACTGAACTTCAATTTCCAGATCAAGATGACCAAGAGAAAAAATGCAGCATTTGGAGAGGGACACGGGTATATTCTTTGATCCCATTTTTCTGTCTCTTATTCCCAACTAGTAAGCTATACTCCATCTAGCTAAAGAAGAAAATTTCTACCTGGTTCCATGTTGACTGGTCAGCTATCTGTAGCATCAAAGCAGAGAAATTCAAGCATCCAAAGTTTGGTGGACAACCACCAAGTTGGTATCTACCAAATTAAATTTAGCCTTCAAAAATGGATATTTTCCCCTTGCCCTATGAGTATAGGCTATATTTGACTTGTTTCCAAAGAAAAGGAAAACTGAAAAAGAAAACACAGTAACTTTACAGTGGAGAAACATAACAAGCACCACCTTCACCATGTGATAAAAGTTTATATCGTCACTGATGTAAATGTAGATACCATGTACTCCTGGACACGATTATGAAGGGCACTTCACCTCCGTGGTACCTTTTCAAAACTGACAACCCCAATCTAATCATGAGAAAAACATAAGACAAACCCAGTGTGAGGGACATACTACAAAAGATTTCATTTGACGTTTATTTATTTTTGAGACATAGAGAGACAGAGCATGAACGGGGGAGGGTCAGAGAGAGAGGGAGACACAGAATCCGAAACAGGCTCCAGGCTCCGAGCTGTTAGCACAGAGCCCGACACAGGGCTCGAACTCACGGACTGCGAGATCATGACCCGAGCCGAAGTCGGTCGCCCAACCGACTGAGCCACCCAGGCGCCCCAAAAGATTTCAAGAGTCAAAATTATTAAGGTCATGGAAAAGAAGGAAAGTCTGAGAAGTTATCAGAGACCAGAGAAGACTAAGGAAACATGACAAGTAGATATAATGTGGAATCCTGAATTGGATCCCGGAACAAAAAAAGGACATCAGTGGATAAACTGGTGAAATCCAAACAGTCTGGAGTTTAGTTAACAGAAATACACCAATGCCAGTTTCTTAGTTTTAACAAATGTACCATGGTAAGATGATAAGGGGAAACCGAAACTGAGTGAGAGGGATATAGGAGAACTCTCAGTGCTATCTTTGAAACTTTTCTGTAAATCTAAAATTATTTCAAGTAAAACACTTATTTAAATACAAATGGGCACTAATGGCATGGCTAGAAATTCAGGATATGTTAAATGAGAAAAAAAACAATTTTCAATATAATACATATAATATGATCCTACATTCTTTGAAAAATAGATTTTTTTAATTATAAAAGTAATGTGTTTTCACATATTTAGAACACACAGGTGCATTAGCTACAATAAAACTAAATAAACAAATCCAAAAAAAGTGCATTAACAAACAAAAAGTTTATTTCTTTCTAATTTCAAGCTTGAAATGAATGGTCCAGCCAGTGAAGCAATTCTGCTCCTTCTAGTCATTCACGAATCCAGGTTCCTTCTGAGACATGACTCTACTATCCTCTAAGGCATCATAATCACCTGCATGGTCTAAGCACTTTTAATTAAAACAGCATAAAAGGGGGCGCCTGGGTGGTGCAGTCGGTTAAGCGTCCGACTTCAGCCAGGTCACGATCTCGCGGTCCGTGAGTTCAAGCCCCGCGTCAGGCTCTGGGCTGATGGCTCAGAGCCTGGAGCCTGCTTCCGATTCTGTGTCTCCCTCTCTCTCTGCCCCTCCCCCGTTCATGCTCTGTCTCTCTCTGTCCCAAAAATAAATAAACGTTGAAAAAAAAAAAATTTCTTGAAAAAAAAAAAAATTTCTTAAAAAAAAAAAAAAAACAGCATAAAAGAACTACTAGAGAAGGTACAACCAATGTTAAAAAATCTAGGACCACAAGTGTCACCTATCACTTCCTTTCAGAATCCACTGCTGAAAATGAAGACACGTTTCCATTCCCAATGTTTGGAAATGGAGTAAAAAATGTAATAAAAATGAATAGCCATGTGCCCGGAAGAAGAACATGGATTTTGGTGGATGACAAGTAGTTGCCACCTAAAGAGGTAGGCAAACAGAGGAAATTATCTAGAAATCTACAAATAACCATTATTAACATCTGAATACAAAATCGGAGACTTTTGCGGGGGGGAGGGGGACAACAAAACCAGAATACTTCTATATATACTGTTTTGTATAACCTTGCTTTTCACTTCAAATGTCATGGACACCTGTCAACTTTAATATAAACTGCATTGTATTCCACTGAATTAAGGTACTATATCTAATTTCACCGAATCTATATTTTATCCATCCTTTAAGGCCTTCTCCAAAACCTATGTTATCTAGTAAGGCCTCCCTTACATTGAGTTTATAGATTCATTATGCTGATGCTGGGTGGATCATTAGGTCTCAGTTATAGTTTGAAATGCATAGTAAAGATGTGAAGGTAAAGTATTCTGGGTATTTCAGATATATAAGCCTTTTATATTCAACGTACGCATTAGTCATTCAAGAATATGGAAAATTTTTCACATTTTTTGAGTAATCTCTACAGTACTTAACAAAGAATCAGTAAAGACTTATTTTTAAATATTCTTAATACACAAACATCAGTCACAAACATCAGTCAGAAACATCATATAACAGAAGGGAAGACTACATTTATAGTAACAGCGACAGGGTGCCTGGGTGGCTCAGTTGGTTAAGACTTTGGCTCAAGTTATGATCTCATGGTTCGTGAGTTCAAGCCCCGCATCAGGCTCTGTGCTGCAGCTTGGTGACTGGAGACTGCTTCCAATTCTGTGTCTCCCTCTCTCTCTGTCCCTCCCCTGCTCCCTCCCTCCCTCTCTCTTTCTCAAAAATAAACATTTTTTTAAAAATTATAAACCAGCAATAACAGAGAAAAGATAAAACACCTGAAATAAATGTTTTATAATAAATGTGCAAAACCAACCAAAGGGGACACTTAAAACCTTTCTAAATACTTCAAAAGTAGACTTAAACTTTTACAAGAATACTATGTAAAAGAAAAAGAATACTATGGTTTTAAATGGAAAAGAATGTAAATTTTTGTTAACTGACTTATAAATGTAATGCCATCATAATAATTCCAACCAGATTTCCTTTCCTGGTATGAGGAAAGCTGATTAATAAGTTTATAGAGAAAGAATAAACAAGCAAGAATGGCCAGGAACACTCTTAAAGGGAACAGCCCTACCAGATATTACAATATATACTAAGTCTTGATGATTTTATTAAAAAGTGTCACGTTAGCAAATAAATAAAATGACACTGATGAAAGAGACTAAGAAGATTCAGAGTAGACCCAAACACTTACAGGAATCAAGCATATGATGAAGGTGGCATATAAAATAAATAAAAGATGTACTTCCTAGTAAATACTATGACAACCAAAGAGCCATTCTCGAATAAGTAAAAATAAAACAGGACGCTTCCGCACAGTGTATACAAGGATAAACTCTAAATGAATTAGAGATTTAAAAATAAAGAATGTGGGGCACCTGGGTGGCTCAGTTGTTGGGCGTCCAACTTGGGTTCAGGTCATGTCTCCCGGTTTGTGGGTTCAAGCCCCACGTCGGGCTGACAGCTCAGAGCCTGGAACCTGCTTCGGATTCTGTGTCTACCTCTCTCTCTGTTCTCCCCCACTCGCACTCTGTCTCTCTCTCCCTCAAAAATAAAGATTAAAAAAACTTTTTAATAAAATAAAATAAATAAAAATAAAAAGAATGAAAAGAAAATAAAAAGAATGAAACCATAGGGGCACCTGGGTGGCTCAGTTGGTTGAGCGTCCGACTTCAGCTCAGGTCATGATCTCGCAGTTCAAGAGTTCAAGCACCATGTCGGGCTCTGTACTAACAGCTCGGAGCCTGGAGCGTGGAGCCTGCTTTGGATTCTGTGTCTCCTCCTCCTCTCTCTGCCCCTCCCATGCTCATGCTCTCTGTCTCTCAATAATAAATAAGAGTTAAAAAAAATACATATATATATGCGTATATGTATATACATATATAAAAAATGAAACCATAAATGTACTGAAAGAAAATACAGGCAAATTGTTTTATAACCTTGAGCCAGGGAAGGCCTTTTTAGTAATAATTTAGTTCAACTACCAAAAAAAAAAAAAAATTTATAGCAAAACATACCATCAACAAAGTCAAATACAAATGAGAAACTGGGGGAAAATATCAGCAACTCATATAATATAGAGCTAATATTCCCAGTATATAAAGAATTCTTAGTTGTTGAGAGAAATAAAAGAAAAGTACAACCCAGTAGGAAAATGGGCCAGCAAAATGAACAGGCAATCCATAGAAAAATACAAATAGCTACTAGACATATGAAAAGATACTGTCACTAATAATGAGAAAAGCAAAGTAAAACTATACTAACATACCAATTCTTCTAATGGCCTGCAAAAATTCTGTAAGATGAACACATATTTTGTGGGCAAGGTTACGGAGAAGTAAATAGTCTCATAAATTGCTGGGGGCAGTACAAAAATTATAACCCCTAAGAAGGAAATCTGACAGTTATCTGTCATAAATACCAATAAATATGTTTTCCCTTTAGCTCAACAAGCCCATTTCTAGGAATCTATCTCTTATAAATTTAAATGTGTATGAAATGACATATTCACTACATTATTGATTGTGACACTGTAATATAATCAGATCAAAAATCAGGGAGCAATCCAAGTATCCAGCAATACTGAAACTTCTGAATAAACAACAATCCAACCATACAATGGAATACAACGCATTTGTGAAGAAAAATGAAAATAATCTCTGTGCATGGATATGGCAAGCTCTCCAGGATATTTTAAATGTCAAAAAGCAAGGTTCATCACAGTGTATATGGTAGGCTTTCTGTTTAGGAAAGGGGAAGAAATATATTTAACTGTATTTCCTAGTATTTGTAAGAAACTATAGAAGGATAGAAGAAACTAGCAAAAATAAATACTAGAGTTGTGAGGAGGACTTGGTAGATAAAGACACAGAGCAAGACTTCTCTGTAATCCCTTCATATATAATTTTTCCCTTTTTTAATAAAGATTTTTATTTATTTTTAATGTTTATTTATTTTTGAGAAAGAGAGACAGAGCATGAGCGGGGGAGGAGCTGAGATAAAGGGAGACACGGAAGCGGAAGCAGGCTCCAGGCTCTGAGCTGTCAGCCCAAAGGCCGACAGACATGGGGCTAGAACTCATGAACCATGAGATCATGACCTGAGCCGAAGTCAGACGCTTAACTGACTGAGCCACCCAAGCACCCCAAAAGATATTTATTTTTTAAGTAATCTCTAGTCCCAACGTGGGACTCAAACTCATAACCCTGAGATCAAGAATTGCATATTCCACCCACTGTGTGGCTCAGACACCCTTATAATTTTTCCCTTTGAACCACGTATATAATTATTCAAAGCAATGACTTTTCCATTTAAATTTGTATAATATTTCTCAGTATTTATGTTTAGTGCTTGACATGCATTATATTTAATTTAAATCTCACTATGAGTCTATATACCAGGAATGATGATAATCTCCACTTCATTCAAGAAGCTTTCAGTGTTACTGCTTACCCAAAACTAGTTAGTGAGTAACAAAACTGGAAGTGAAAACCACACATCTCTTTCCAAATATTGGGTCACTTCTATTTTGAGTATGTGAAATTCTATCTTCAAAGGCAATAAGTACCACTCCTTAAAATCATTTACATGAAAGTTACCAACACAATATTAAACACAGATTTTTATCTACCAAAGAGTAACACTCTGCAGAATTCCCAAGGAGAAAGTTTACTGGTAACAGATTCTATTTCACAAATGAATTTTGAAAACTTCCTACGTTAAAAATAACTCCTGACCCAATATCATTTAGGAAATGGATAAGCCAGAAAAGTGTCAATGTATGTTTACATAATGCTTTTTTCCTTTATTTCAGGTTGGTATTTTTGAAGTCTTAAATACAATGTGCCTTTTATCTCTACTCACACCCAAGTTAATTTGATCCCTTAAAATGAAAATTATTCCTTGAAAGTCAATTACCTTTAACTGGTGGGTACCACTGTGAAATAGTGGAATCCCTCGTCATATAGGAGTATCTAAATTTTAGATGCCCTATATGTTCAGGAGTTCTCTTGATCACTGCATACGTATACAAACAAGTGAAACTAGGTGGAAATACTTTGCCAATCCCTGATTTAGATCATCTACATTTAGTGTGATTACTGATATGACCATTTGCTGGCTGTTTTCTATTTGTTCCATCTATTCTTTGCTTCTTTCTTCCTCTAACTTACCTTGTGCTGAGGATTTTTTTCATAATTCCATTTTACTGCCTCTACAGATTTATAATTTATGCCCCTTGTGCAAAATTTTTAGTGGCTGTCCAAAGGTTTACAATATACATTTTAAATTAATCTGAGGCCACCTTCAATAGTACCATACCATTTTATGTGCAGTGTAAGGACATTACAGTAATATATTTCTAACTACTCTCCTCCATGTTTTATGCAATTGTTCTTATCTTTTACTCTTATATACATCATAAACACATAATACATTGCTACTATTTTTGCTTTAGGCACTTATCTTCTAGAGCAAGGTGCGGCTCATGGGCCAAATCTAGCCCATCGCCTGTTTTCAGAAATAGTTTTATTGGACCACAGCCATGCTCATTCATTTACATATTTCACACTTACAACCACAGAATTGGGTAGAAGAAACAGGCAGTATGGTTCTCAAAGCCTAAAATATTTATTATCTAACCCTATTTACATAAAAAGCTTGCTGTTCTTACAGAAAAAAATAAAAATTTTTTCCATTTCCAATCGTCTCTGTGTAGATCTAAGCTGTGCAGACCATCTTCTTTCTGCGTGAAGAATCTGTTTTCACATTTCTTATAGGGTTGGTCTGCTGGCAACGAATGCCTAGTTTTTGTTCGCCTAAGGAAAACTATTTCTCCTTTATTTTTGAAAGATATTTTCATTGGGCATGTATTTCTAGGGTGACAGGTTTTCTTCAATTCAGCACTTTAAAAATGTCACTCCAATGTCTTTTGGCTTCCATAGTTTCTTAAGAAAAGTCAGCAATAGAACAAAATTCCTATCTTTGTTCTTTGTTTCTTTTTTCTCTGGGTGCCTTTCAAATTTTCTCTTTTGACTTTTGTTTTCAACAGCCTGAATACGGTGTGTGTGTGCGTGCATGCATGTGTGTGTGTGTGTTATGTACCCAAGGCTGTTATTCTCTGAGTTTCTCAAATCTGTGGTTTTGTGTCTCACTATTTTTTGAAAATTCCCAGTCATTATTTCCTAAAATATATCTTTTACCTCATTCTCTCTGTTTATTTCCTGGTATTTCAGGCATGTGTACATTAGGCCTTATGATGTTTTCTTGCTGTTCTTGAATATTCTTTTTTTCTTTCGTAAGTTTTCTTCTCTTTGTGTTTCAGTTTTGGTCACTTCTACTGACCTATCTTAAAGTTCACTGCTTCTTTCCTTGGTTGTGTGGAATCTACTAATGAGACTGCTCAAGACATTCTTTATCTGTTACTGTTTTCTGTTTGTTTGTTTTTAAATGGGCTCCATGTACAACATGGGGCTTGAACTCACAATCCTGAGATCAAGAGTCATGTGCTCCCACTCATTGAGCCAGCCAGGAGCTCCTACCACTGTGTTTTTCATTAACAGTATTCCACTTGACTATTTTCCCATCTCTGCTGAAATTACCCACATGATCATGCATATTGTTCACTTTTTAGTCCTTAACATGTTAATCACAGTAATTTTAAATTCCATTCCAGATAGTTCTAACATCTGTGTCATATCTAAGCTTAGTTCCAATTACTGCTTTTTATCCTGAGTATGTTTTTTCTTGCCTTTAGGTATGCCTTGTGATTTCTCTATTGAAAGGTGAACATCTTGTATAAAATAGCAGAAATTAAGGTAAATAATTTTTTTTATGTAAGTTTATTTATTTTGAGAGAGAGCCTGCATGTGTGCACATACACACAAGTTGGGTAGGGGCAGAGAAGGGGAGAGGCAGAGAGAAAGGGAGAGGGACAGAATCCCAAGCAGGCTCCACTCTGTCGGCACAGATCTTGACTCAGGGCTCAAACTCACAAACCACGGGATCATGACCTGAGCTGAAATCAAGAGTCAGACACTCAACTGACTGAGTCACCCAAGCACCCCATGGTAAATAGTTTTTATGCTAGAAAAGATACAATCTTCTTCTTCTCCTAGGCCTCTAGGGGACTTTTGAGTGTACTCTGTTTGACTGTACTTCACAGATACTGTGTTTTTTTACAAACTGAAAAACAATCCCATGTTGAACAAATCTATTGCTGCCATTTTTCCAATAGCACTTGCTCATTTTGTGTCTTTGTGTCACAATTTGGTAATTCTTGCAATATTTAAAACTTTTTCATTATTATTATAATTGTTATTATAATTAACACTGTGACCAGTGACGTTTCATGTTACTATTGCAACTAATTTGGGGCACCACAAACTGTACCTATATAGGATGGCAAATTCTCAACATATGTTCTGTGTTCTGACTACTTCACTGACTGACCATTCCCTGGTCTCTCTCCTTCCCCCTGGGCTTCCCTATTCTCTGAGACACAGCAATATTGAAACGAAGCCAAGTAATGACCCTACAATGGTCTCTAAGTGTTTAAGGGAAAAGAAGAGTTGCATGTCTGTCACATTAAATCCAAAGCTAGAAATGATTAAGCTTAGGGAAGAAGTGTCAAAAGCCAAGAAAGGCCGAAAGTTGGGCCTCCTGTGCCAAGCAGTTAGCCAAGCTGTGAATGCAAAGGAGAGGTTCTTGAAGGAGATTAGAAGTGCTACTAGAGTAGCACTTCTAATGATAAGAATGTGAAGAAATGATAAGAAAGTGAAACAGCCTTATTGCTGATATAGGGAAAGTTTCAACTGTCACGATAGGAGGTCAAACCAGCTATAACATTCTCTTAAGTCAAAGTCTAATCTTGAGCAAAGCCTCTCTTCAATTTACAAAGGCTGAGAGAGGTGAGGAAGCTGCAGAAAAAAAGTTGGAAGCTAGCAAAGATTGGTTCATAAAGTTTAAGGAAAGAAGCTGTCCCATAACCTAAATATGAAGCAGTAAGTGCTAAGGCAAGTCATCTAGAAAATCTAGCTAAGAACGTGAATGAAGATGGCTACATTAAACAACAAGTTTTCAATGTAGATAAAACAGCTTTATATTAGAAAAAGATATCATCTAGGACTTTCATAACTAGAGGAGAAGTCAGTGCCTGGCTTAAAAATTCAAAGGACAATCTAGCTCTCTTATTAGTGCTAGCGACTTTTAACTGAATCCAATGTTCACCAACCATTCTGAAAACCCTTGGGCCCTTAAGAGTTATGCTCAATCAACTCTGCCTGTGCTTTATATGTGAAGCATAAAGCCTAGATGACAGCACATCTGTTTACAACATGATTTACTGAATATTTTAAGCCCACTGTTGAGACCTACTGCTCAGAAAAAAAGGATTCCTTTCATTGACAATGTACCTGGTCCCCAAGAGCTCTTTTGGAGATGTACAGCAAGACTGATACTGTCTTCACGCCTGTTAACATTACATCCATTCTGCAACCCACGGATCAAGGAAGGAATCTGACTTTCAAGTCTTATTATTTAAGAAATACATTAAGAAATCACTGTTATAGACAAGGATTCCTCTAATGGATCTGGACAAAGTAAATTGAAAACCTTATAGAAAGGATTCACCATTCCAGATGCTATCAAGAACATTTGCGATTCATGGGGAGAGGCCAAAATATCAACATTAACAGAAGTTTGGAAGAAGCTGATTCCAACCCTCATGGATGACTTGAGGATGACTTTGGTGGAGGAAAGAACAGCAGATGTGGTAGAAATAGCCCCACAATTAGAAGTGGTACCTGAAGATGTGACTGATTTGCTACAACCTCATAATAAAACCTGAACAGATGAGGAGTTGCTTCTTATGGATGAGCAAAGAAGGTGGTTTACTGAGATGTAACCTATCCCTGGTAAAGATGCTGTGAAGACTGTAGAAATGCCAACAAAAGATTTAGAATACCACATAAACTTAGTTAATAAAGTAATGGCAGCATTTGAGAGGATTGATTCTGACTTTAAAGAAGTTCTATGGATAAAATGCTATCAAACAGCTAACAGAGAAATCGTTTGTGAAAGGAAGAGTCAATCGAGGGGCAAACTTCAATGTTATTTTATTCTGAAATGACCACACCCACCCCAACCTTCACTAACCACCACCCTGATCAGTCAGCAACCATCAACACAGAGGCAAGACCCTCCACTAGCAAAAAGATTACAACTTGCTGAAAGTTGAGGTGATGGTTTACATTTTTTAGTGAGAAAGTATTTTTAATTAAAGTATATACAATGTTTCTATAGATATATGGCTTTTACATACTTAACAGACTACAAGTACAGGGTAAATATAACTTTTATATGCACTGGGAAACCAAAAAAATTCATCTGACTCACTTTATTGTGATATTCCTTTTATTTCCAAGGCATACCTGTATTTTGTTAGGAGTTGGGTTGGATTTGAGGTTACTGCTATTGTTACTCCTTCCCACCCCATCCCCTACTCTCTCTGGTAGCAATTTTAAAACTATAGGAATGTTCCAGTTCAGAAGGGACCCAAAATATAGGCTTCTGTTTTAGTTAAATATCCTATCTGAATCCTGCTGTGTTTCAGCCTCCATCTGGATTTCTCTCTAGTTGTAACATTAGTATTTACAAGAAAATTTCCTTTGGTAAGCATCTATGGGTTTCTAATGTAAAATCCTACCATAAATAACCATTTTAAGGCATGTAAAAGTTTATAAATTTTTGCTATCCCTTATTACTATGCTCAAAAAAAATGTTGTAATTTTTTTTATTCAGATATCACAAGCCCAAATTTTCTAGTTGCATGCATGAAAAAAAATTTTTAATATGCTGTCTTCATATAGTAACTAATCCAAAATAGAAAACTATCCTTGCACCAACTGAAGTCTCAGGGACAGATGCACTGATTAGAGACTTCAACAACATAACTTATGCTGTCTGAAAGGCCTTCTGAGGCAGATGTTCCATCTTATGACTCATCTAATCATTTACTTATACACTAATGTCCACTATATTATATCAGTCATATCACAGCAACTAAGCAGTGCAAATGAAACTCCAAATTTTGCTTCTGCAAATATAAAGTTCCCATTTAAATTCAGACTATTTCTGAAAAGAACAAAAAAGCCTTATTTGTAAGTAGCTTTCTGCTTTTGATTCATTGAACTCATACAGAGTTTCTGCATACAAACTATTGTCAGTGCAGCAAGCCAACTATATTGCAGAGATATACCACTGGCTACTTTGGAAAATACACTTGTATGTACTTTACCTCTCGCTTATTACTAAAATAAAAAGTGAATAGTGAGTGACATTCCTAAAGCTTTTTATAAAGTACAAGATAAATTTGCATTAAGTAATTTTATTCTGTTAGTTTTGAATTCTGTTCACCGCAAAAATTATCTAAAGAAAATACCTGTCAACTAAATAATGTCAATATATTAGTGCTATTAACTGATTTAAATAAATTATAACCAGGATTATTTAACAAGATACCAAAAGGGAAAAAATTACTTAGAATCCACTGGTAAAGTTCTCTAAGCACCCAGATTGCTGTGTTAGAGTTAATATTACCTTAAGTATAAAAGAAGTTATCTAACAGTCTAAATATTTATCCTAGTATCAATCTAAGTCCTAATCAAACAGTTATACTTTGTTCCTTTTTAACAGAAGGAAATGAATAAAAATGACTGCAAAATGCTTTTAACTAGAAATTTAAAAATTAGAACAATATTATTAAAGTGACCACAAATGTATCATATTAGGAGTATTAAACTTCATTTGAAAATCAAGTTGTATAATTGAAAGATTTTTCACACACATGTGGTTTTCTACATTTTATCTCTTAATGGAACATTTAAGAAGGCAAATTTCTAAATTGAGAAAACTTTAATAATATAACTACCTTTCTTTGCTACCAAAGGGGGGAGTTTTTATGAAACTGTCATGTTTAATAGTAGTCAATAGCTGCATACAATCTGTAAACAAATTCAGTTCAAGGCAAGAACTACATCACCATTTAGTGGTTGCAATTTAGATTATTCTAGCGTGTAATACTTTAATTGTATAAAACAAAGCTGATGTCACAAATACAAAAGAACTTCTTGCGAAGCGAGTACCACAAATAATCTCTGTGCTGCCACTGATGGCTGACAAGTGATGAGCACTTTGTTCAAATGTATACACTATGCACATCAGGCAACAACAGGTGGTTTATAAAAAGAAAATACTGAATGAAGCTCTTAAATTTTTCATAATCAACAATTTCATAATATCTTGCCAGAATATCTGCTTTTATCTTTGAACAGCTGAAAGATTTCTTGTACAGGGAAATATAATATTCTCAGCATTAAAAAGGTAAAGATGAGCCAGACAAACTAGGATTGATCCCTGAGCTAAAACTGTCTAAATGAGACAATGTATTAATATATTGCCAATGTGTTGACATATTATCAATGTATTCCATGGTTTAGCAATTTAGGTTAAAATATTTTTAAGTATTTTTAAAAACCTATCCTTATTTATTGATATCTGAGCGCTATTAGTGCAGGAGAAAATCTCTCCATAAAAGCAAACACACACCCAAGCTCATTAGGCCTTATTTAGCCAATGGTGTTAGAGGTATTTTCTCATCGATGTAAAAAAATGAAACAGATAACAGTGTCCAAAATGGCTAGCACTCCCCACCACAGCCACCACCCTAATGTAAGGATCTAAACTTGTAATAAAGCACTAGAAGCTATGTTGTTTTTTAAAAGAGAATAATACAAATTCCAAATGAAATAAAACTTAAAAATTTGAGACACAGGTACTTAGTACCACAACCTCCACTCCAAGAACTAATCACAGAAAAAAGATTGTTTTGATAAGGAATGGGTTATGATTAAAGGATTCTTCCTACTCCCCCACTCCCAAATAATCCTAAGCACAAAGGACCCTTATTTGTCTTAAATGATTTTAACTGTTCTAGTTCAAAGAACAATAACTGAAAATAGAACAGAGTAGAATTAAGCCACTAAAAGATGAGGAAAAAATAAATAGGTAAGTGTGATCTTCTACAACTTCCCTCACAGTCACATTAACACAACCAAGGAATACTGAATTACCTCTAAAACTCACATTACAACAATTTTGAGGTATATATGCAACACTCAGTTTATTTATATGCTGTAGCCAAATGTTCACTTGTAAGTAAGGTGCCTGAAACATGCAATATCCATTATTTGAAGTCATCTCAAATGACCTTGCAGCTGAAAGCACTGCACATTTGCAGTAAGATTTTTTATGCAATGCTTGCAAAACAAAAGTGGCAAAATTGAGTAATAAATTATTTTCATCCACTGGAATAGTAGAACTTGAAGAAATCTAGGTTGTATTAACAGAAGATGAGAAAGTAGGCAGATTCATAAAAACTAACAAAGACTTCTGGGCATTTTCAAAGAACTTAGAACAGTGGTTCTCAAAGTGTGGTTCATGGACCCTTGGGGGGTTTGCAAGATCAAAACATTATTTCATAATAACGCTACAATGTTATTTGCCTTTCTTGCTGTGTTGACGTTTGTAGACATGGTACAAAATCAGTAGCAAAAACTGCCAGGATCTTAGCATGAATCAACGGGATGATGCCAAACTGCACTGGTAGCCACTGTACTGTGTGTGTGCAGGAGCTCACACACACACATACAGACACACACCAACCAAGTTTCACTTAAGAGTGTCCTTAATGAGATAGTAAAGATAATATTAATTTTTGTGCACACATCTTTTTAATATGCTGGGCAACGAGACAAAAGCACAAATAAAACACTTCTGCTGCATACCAGAGTACAACAGTTGTCAAGAAAAAGCATTTGAATTGCTAGCCACTTCTTTTGTGGAATACCATTTCTACTTGAAGAACAACCAACGTGCAAACCATGGCTATTTAACCTTTGGTATCTGCCAGCCATTTTATTGTAAATGATAAAACTCAGGCTTTTAAGTGAAAATCAGAATTCTGGAAAACTTGAATCTGCCCCCATGTACATGACAGCTTCCCAATATTTTCTTGAAATCTGTGGTGATATTAATCAATGTGATTTTTTGATACTGTATAATGAAAACATGTCAAGATTTGGAAGATCTGCATCACCCACTGAGAATCAGTATTTCCCAAATTACTAAGTGCATATGCATGGGCAGAAGAGCCACTCAAAGCACAACATACACCAACAGATTTCAAAGTAAACAAGTACAAACAAGTCCATTGCTATAGTTGCAGATTCTACATTCTCATTAACTTTTAAGAAACTTAAATTTGTCAACTTTTAATGTAGTGCTGAAAAATAATATTCACAGTTATCTGAAAAGGTTATTAAAAATACCCTTCCTTTTTCCAACCACATATCTGTGGGGCCAGATTTTCTTCACATGTCTCAACAAAAACAACATAATGCAAAAGATTAAATGCATAAGCAAATACGATGATTCATCTATCTTCTACCAGATATTAAAGAGATTTTGCAAAATATAAAACAATCCCACTTTTCTTATTAAATATTTTTGCTTTAGAAAATAAAATTAATTTTGAAAGATATATTATGTTAACATATAATGGGTTTACCATTGTTATTTCAAAATGCATTAAGAAAATGCATTAAGAAAAATAATTTTTTTAATCTTAGGTTTAATTTCTAATATGGTTAATATTGATTGATATTAACCTGATAAGCCCAAGATTTGGTGAGGCCTTAATAATTTTCAGAATATAAAAGAGTCTGGAGATCAAAAAGGTTGAGAACTGTTGCCTTAGAGGTTATTAATCCTAACTCCTCTTAAGATATTATTCTATTTTTCCATATGAGTGAAGGGGGCTGAGAAGTTGCATTCTTTTTTATAAAAATGAATTTCTCTAGGGGCTGTAAAGAGAGACAGTTGAGTGAAAAAGATTATGGCAGTTAGAAATAGGAACCAGAGGGCTTTAGATACTTGGCTTGGAGCAGGATGGAAAGGATAAGCCAGAAATATCCTTCAATATCATGCCAGACAGCATAAAGCTTTCAAAGACCACTACTGTGGTATCAAGAGAGTTCAGGAGCCAACTTGAAGAGAGGCTCCCTCGGCCAAAGATGGTACAACTTGATCATCAGTAAGGATAATAACTGCAATGAACTTAAACATAGTAAGTGTTTAAATCTATGAATTTATAATGATCCAGAAAGTATCATTATCAACCTCTAAAGGATGTTAATAAACCACTCACTACTGTGCCAACTTTATCCTAGGAAAAAGTCAATATAATCCCACCCACACACCCAAGAGGGAGGAAAAAGTCTAAATCAACATAATCCTTATTTGGAAAAATAAGCCCCTGTAACGTTTAAATACAATTTTTTTTTAATTCCAGATAAAATACTGATAAGTTGATGCTAATTAACAGTAAGCATCTATTTTCTAAAGGAAGCTGTATTTCCCTTGCCACACATAAACTGCCATCAAAGAAATCTACACAAAATATCTTTAAAAACCAAACAAAATTACAACTTCTCTGACTGAACATGATCTCTCTTTCCCTCAGAACTCTATCCCTAGAAGTGCTTGTGAACATCAAAGTAATTACCATGACAACTTTAGGTTCAAAAAAAAGAATGTGAAGATTTTCTTGGACATAATGAGGTTCTAAGGTAAAAGGGACTAAAGACTTAAAACATGGACCATGAATGTTATAGTCAATTAACTAAAAATGCACATAATATATGAGAGATAGTAGTTAAAAGGAAGGGCTTTCGATAAAAAAGAGCCCAGATTCAACTCCCAGTGCTCCCATTTACTAACTTGAGCTACTTAACCACTCAAATTGTTTCTCTAGTATGTAAAATGAGAATAGTAGTGCCTACACGTCATGTAAATATGGTCAAAGAGTAAATGTGGTCACAGATGTAATGATAAAGCCTTTAGATACTGCCTACAACATATAAATCTTCAATAAATAAAGCTTCTGGTAATAGTACTCTGCTATTATTCATGTCATGTAAAGATAAAGAAAGGAGATGATGGGAAAATGGGAAAATGTTGGTCAAAATGGTTCCTTTCACCAACTGTCACTCACTCCAGTAAAGGTTAGCTACCATTCTGCCTTTAGCTGGTATGGGGCAGTTATCAAAAATGAAATGGAAATATAACACATGAATGTGTACACATTTTCACAGATACCAGGTGTAAGTATACTATCTAAAATAACATTAACCTTGCTTCCTTTTTTTAGATTTCCTAATATTATCCAACTCAATTAGTGAAGACATAGTGATGTTTATACCATAATAATCCTCCTATGTAAATACTCAATATAAACTTTCCATTTGCAAGTAAAATAGGCCAGTATCCTAATGCCTCTTAAATCAAATAAAGCAAACTTTTAAATTCTCATCTATGAATTACAATGGTAGCCAAGAAGGGCTGACAAAAGGAACAAAAAGGGATCATAACAAAGAAGGATTCAAATTCAAATTATAGTCGTCTTAATTCACATCAACTGTAACTCAAGAGATTAACTATAAAACCCTACAGAGTATAGCAAACCAGGTACAAACCATCACCCATGGCATTCAGGCTACTCCATTTTTTTTTCCAGCAACTGTCTACCTAGGAGAGTCACATTCTTTGGGGCTTCTCCAGCTGTTACCTTATGAAAATCACCCACCTCTTCGCCTCTGCTTTCCACAGAGTAAATAGTTACTATGTAATCTGATTTCATCAATATCTGTACACTTTAAGTTGTTCCCAGTATATACTGTAATGTTTACATTTACAATTGGTTAGATAAGGTAATTTCTACAAAAGCAAATGCAAGAAACCTTTTCAAAAATGTCTAGCAAGAAGTGAAGTGTAAAAGAAGTGTATCCTTTGATTCATTAATTTCTAATAAATATTTCTTAAGAAAATAATACAATAGAGGCAAAAAGGCACATGAGTAAAGTCACTCACTTCAGAGTTATCATAGCAAAACAACTGAAGACATATTCCAATATTTAAGAAATGATAAATTGTAGATCACTAACACATTATCCTCTCATTAAAAATTATTATTAATATTAAGGCTATTCTAAAACAAGAAGAATGTTTTATGATACATTAATAAAATATCTTTAGGAAATAAATATAAGGTAGCATTTAAAGTATGGGTTTTGTAAAAATCCTGATTCTGTCACTCAGTAACTGTGATTTCTAACAAATTATTTATTTAAAGCCCCTGAGACACAGTTTCCTCATTTCCAAAATGGAGTAATATGATCTACCCAGAGAATCAAATGATATTTGATTTATACTGGTACTGTATATTACTATAAAGTACCTGGCCCCTAACTCAATAAATTCCCTTCCCTATTTTTTTATTCTCTCCTACTACTGCAATCATGAGTTTATAAACAGCAGATCATATCTAAAATGGTCCAATGGTGATAAGATTGTGGTTCTATATTTAAAATTATTACCTATAGTACATTTCTTCAATGTTGCTTATATTTTCCTCAGTTCTTTAAAAGTAAGACATCAATCCTTGGTCTGACCGTAACCCCTAATATAACTCTGTTTCAATGTTTTTAAAAATCATATTGAAAATAATTTTGGGGCGCCTGGGTGGCGCAGTGGGTTAAGCGTCCGACTTCAGCCAGGTCACGATCTCGCGGTCCGTGAGTTCGAGCCCCGCGTCAGGCTCTGTGCTGACAGCTCAGAGCCTGGAGCCCGTTTCAGATTCTGTGTCTCCCTCTCTCTCTGCCCCTCCCCTGTTCATGCTCTGTCTCTCTCTGTCTCAAAAATAAATAAACGTTAAAAAAAATTTTTTTTAAAAGAAAATAATTTTAATTAAGACTTCTTTCCCAAACATGTTACCCATAATACACAAATCAGAACTCAGCTCATATATACCAAGATGAAAAAAAAAAATTAGGAAAATGGACAGAATACATGCAATCCTCTGCACTTTCACACTAATGCTTTATTAAAATGTGAGTAATAAATTTAGTTGGGAGGTAGAGGAAACACTACTCCCAAAAAACTATAAACTGATATATAATCCATACTTTTGGTTCTATCCATCTGACAACCTGGCATGTGAGAGGAGACCTTTACAACTGGTCTGTACAGAACGTGGATACAGTTATCCATCAGCTCAGGTACAAGGGGAGAGGAATAAAACCATCTTAACTCCTTACTTAGTGAAATGCAAAGTATCTCAAGGTCTGGTGGTACAATGGGGTCTTCTTTAGGTCCTATGGCAACAGTCGAGTCAGTGAAGTCCAGGTCAGCCAAGCAATGCTCCCTCTTCCCTCCCACAGAGGAAGTAAGGACAGCAGAGGCAGAGTTGTGAAGAGGAAAAAATAGATCAGGAAGGAAACATCACAGACCTGGACAAATAAATTCCAGACTCATGGCCACTCTGGGGTTTCTGAGGGACACCATAATCTTACCAAAGGAGAGAAGAGGAAATCTCTGATTATAAAATACCAGTGTTGCTACACAGCCTATAGCCCTTGGAGGAAGCCTTGCCTTTCCTTCAACTGCCCAGGCTGGTAAGTAGCACTACCAACCAATAAGCTCAAAATTATAAGTTACTGATGTAGAAATACTGTATCTGGCATACAATGGTGGTTTAAAGGTGTCAATGTTGGGGCGCCTGGGTGGCGCAGTCAGTTAAGCGTCCGACTTCAGCCAGGTCACGATCTCGCGGTTCGTGAGTTCGAGCCCCGCGTCAGGCTCTGGGCTGATGGCTCAGAGCCTGGAGCCTGTTTCCGATTCTGTGTCTCCCTCTCTCTCTGCCCCTCCCCCGTTCATGCTCTGTCTCTCTCTGTCCCAAAAATAAATAAACGTTGAAAAAAAAAAATAAAAAATAAAAAAAAGCAGTAGCTTCTTCTTCTCCTTCCCCTGCTACAACTACTACTTCTAAAAAAAAAAAAAAAGGTGTCAATGTAAACTCTGCAAAGGACAAGTTATAGGGAAATTGAAGACTCACTGGAATAAAACACAAGTGCTCATCTGATTTCATTCATGCAAGTTAAGTATAACAATGAATGCACTGGTTTTCAAAACCAAATCAGTCTCAATACTTACATTTTTAACTTAACATAATGACAAGTGTTCTGACAACTAAGAAAAATGTGGTTCAAAATTTGATGCTTAAAGATCAAGAGACTCTCCAGGACCTTAGAAGTTGCCCTCACATCCTGAGTAATTTCAACTCGTTAGTGAGAGAAGAGTTTTTAAAAGAATCCATGTAGTCGGCTATTTTGAGCAGAAAGAACGGGAAACAAGACCTCTAAAGCAGGTCAGAAAATACACTGAAGAAAACAACGAGAATGCCTCAAGCACTTAAAGCAGATATTAAGACCACCATGAATATGACGATATGTTCAAGCAATTAAACTGTAAATAGCTAGTATATTAAATAGTAGCTTCATATAATATTACAATGCAAAGTAGCAGGAAGTTTCCAACTGCTACAATATTTTCCACAGTAAACAGAAGTTGGTTATTAGAATGCATTGTATATGTAGATGAGAACCACTGCATAATAACTTAACCCATTGAATTTGTACCAAAGAAACAAAGAAAACATATGTTTTTTGGTCAGTTTGTTTACTGAAATCCAATCCTAGATTAATTTAATAAATACTGCTGAAAAAGAAAATTACAGGACCCAAAGAAAAAAACTCTATTATTTTAGGATACAATCAAAGACAGTTTTATATTGGCAATTTGTGTCCAGGCAAAAATGTGTGACTCATTTTAAACTTTTAAATGATATGCTTATGGGGGGGAGGGAAGGTGGGCTCTTGAAAACAGTAATTTATGTTCATGGTAATTAAAGGTGATTTACAAAACATATAAACACCTAACTTAACCTAAAGGGGGAGACAATTAAATGAAGGCATTTTTACCTTCTCATTTAGGAGTTCAATAAAGTTGTAGTGCCTTCAGGGTATAATTCCATATAAACTAGAAAAGGCAACTTAAAACCTGTGTCTTCCATCAGTGCTACCTTCGTCTCTTTTTAGCACATGAGGCAACAAAACTGAAGGACCTCTTTGGAATCTTATTGGTAAAGCTCTAGCTAAGCAATTTAGACATAAGAAATTCAAACAGATACAGAGGGACAGTAATAAAAAACAGAATGAAGACACATCTGTCATTAATAACAAAGGAGAAAGGATAAGGGCTTCTATTTTCCCTGGCCAAAAATTCTAACCATCTGCACAGAAATCATCTACATAGATTAGTCTTAGTTCCATCTCTGTAAGACCTTGTCTGTCCAGTTTAAGAGGGGTGAAAGCTAAGACAGAAGTGAAACCAGTCAAGGACTTAAAATCCTACTGAGGGGAAGGGACAGAATATTTTCTAAGAACTGCAGAGATCTTTCAAAATAAAAAGAAATGACATCAAAAACCAACAATACAATTAGCAGTTATTACAAAAATTGACATACTCTACTTACTAAATAATTAAGACTATTTTTTTCTTTTTAAGGAAAATAAACTTTGAAAAGTAAATTTAAATATAAAATACTCCTTCATATAATCAGGAAGACAAAAAAAAAGCATATATCCCTTTCTTTGGATTTTAAGAAAAAAGGCAATTACTTCTGGAAAATGGGAGGAAGGGGAAAACATGAAATTTTATTGTGAACACTGAATTATTTTCTATTTTGTTGATAATAAGAATACATCATTTTGAATTTTTTAAATATAACAAATATATTTTTTTACAGCATCTCTTTGGCCACTTACAATCACATGGTAGAGTGCAATCTAAGAAAAACAAAACTGTCTACTCATAAGGTATGAGGGGCAGGGGTATAAATACCTTATTAAATTACAATTTTATAGGCACTGTGGAATGAAGCTCATTTTTTCTAAAGTACAACTTGCTGTACCTAAATTACATATAACTCAATCTAATATAAGGGAACACTTTCTGATATCAAGTAGGTGGCTATCCCAACAGTAGGCTGGCATGACTAGTAAGGGTTTCCCTTTGCTTTGACAAACTAACAAAGGAATTCCAGGGGCACCTGGGTGGCTCGGTCAGTTAAGCCAAGCGGCTGACTGTTGATTTCGGCTCAGGTCATGATCTTGCTGTTCCTGGGTTCAAGCCCCACACTGGGCTCTGCACTAGCAGCACAGGGCCTGCTGGAAATCCTCTTTCCTTCTCTCTGCCCCTCTCCTGCTCTTTCTGTCTCTCTCAAAATAAATAAATAAACATTAACAAAAAGAAATTGGAATTCTGTTTAGGTGACTGTACTCTGCATATTAAGAACTAATATAAATATAATAGCATTGCTAAGAATTTATTTAGAAGGCTGTATTTCTTTCCCTATCATCATTCTTGTTCTTGGAGGGGGGGGGGGGGGGGGAGGAAAGCCAGATGAAATGCAATACTGAATTCTCAATGAGTTCCTGCAATCTTTTCCTCTTTCAAACCCAGTTTAGGTGAAGTGGTCAATTCATGGCTCTACCTGGCAAAGGGTAAAGATAAGGTTCCCTCAGATTCCCAAGGTGGAAAGAGGAACTTGGACAATATCCCCCTCACCAAAAATATACAGACTGGAGAAGAGATCATTGCATACAAAGAAATTAGTTTATTAGAACAGAGAGTTGTATAAGGACAGTCTTATACATATATGTAATTTAGGTACAAAAAGTTGTACAGGCAAGTTGTACTTGCCTTTCCCCACAGCCTTCCTTCCTCCCCTCAACACCACATAGGGAAAGACACACACACACACACATACACACAGACACGTTTACTATGCTACAGTCTATATCTGCTCCATTAAAGTTTCTTAGAAATGCAAGTAACACTTTATCCAGGAGCGACCATGTAAACAAAATACTATGAGAATAATCAAGGAAATAATTTCTTTAATAGAATCCACTAATTTAGTTATCTGAGAATACACTCCTTAACTAAGTCATCCTGGCAAAACCATCCTAGTTAGAACAGCTTAAAAATCAAACATTTTACAGAGATAGAAATAGATCCCTGACAACTCCTGAATCACAACATTCTAGGCCAAAGCCATCTTCTTGTTGTTTTCACACAGAACTCTAGAGAATTTTATTTGAATCATTTGTGAATGCCTTACATAGGTATTTAAATTGAAAATTCCTCACGTTTTAAAAATCAGAATACTGTCCACTTAAAAAAAAAAAGCCATGGGTCTAAAGTAAAAAAGGAAAGTCACCCATCTCTCCCCCAACCCAATTCTATTCTTCAAAAATCTATCAATAATCTAATGTATCTTCTTCTAATTTCCTAGGAGTATAGAGTTTGAGCTGTCCACTACTGTAGACACTAGCCACATGTGGCTATTAAATACTTGAAATGTGACTAGTCCAAATTGAGATGTGCTCTAAGTATAAATTACACACCAGATTTCAAACACTGGAAATCTGGTCTTTAAATATATTATTTAAATATATTATTTATTATTTAAATATATTATTAAAATTAACTTCACCTTTTCGGTTTATTTTTTAATGTGGCTATTAGACAATGTTGAATTACATATGTAGCCACATTTATGGCTAACATTATATTTCTACTGGTCAGCAATGGTACAATCCAGATTTTAGAGTCAGACTTGCCTTACTGATTACAACTCCCAACTATCTATTCAACCAGCTGTGTAACACTGGACAAATTTCCTAATATCTCTGTATCCATTTCTGACTTGTTCTGAGAATTAAATGAAATTACTCACATAAAGCACTTAGCACACAGCCTGGCACAAAGTAAGAGTTCAATAAATATTTGATAGCAACCAAAGAACAAAAACGAAAACATAATTGTTTTAAAAGTCACTACATGGTACCTGTCTCTTCAGGCACTATATATTTATTGTGCCAAACAGGTATTCTGAAAAACAATGTACACTAACCACTTGAATTTTCTCTCTCACACACAAATACATAGATCTTAAACATGTTTAATATACAGATTCTAAACATTCAGATCTAAAAATGTATGAAAGCTGCATGATATGGTGAAAGACTGGAAAGAAAAAGAACTTGAAAGAATAAAGACGTGCTCTATGTCCAATTTACTAGCTATGTACCTTAGAAAAATGACTTAACTTTTCACTATCAATATGCTCATCTGTACAACTGGGATAATACCAATCCTGCAAAACTGTTAAGATTAAATAGATTAATTAGAAATAACCTACCATAGTACCTAACATATACCAGGTGCTTAATAATCATTTCCCTTCTTCTGGAAATCAAAATAAAATGCCAACAATTCAGACACATGCTACTAACATTTCCACTTGCTTGCTATGTCACAACTGTCCAAGCCTGTTCAAACTCTGAAGAGACAGCTTAAAAACATGCTAATACCACAGTCATCTAGATGTCCTACATTTTACCCCTTGTATGAATTGCAGTTACAAATCTGTACTACTGTATAACAGTATAAGTAAATACTCCAGAAAAGATAGATACTTCCAGGAAAAAAATAATTTAACTCTATGGCCTTTGTTTTTATCAAGCGTTATAAAGAGGGTAGAAGATTGCTTCCAAATTACTGCCTTTTATCCAAACTAAGAAAAAACACTGCACATCGGCTATGCCTCAGGTCTTTTACAAAGATGCAAAAAATGTCAATTTAGAGCTAGGAAAGGGTATCTCTTCTGATATATACCAGATACATATGAAATTAGACAAGCTATATTTTTTTTCTCTCTTTGCCTCAGCTGCCACGATGCTCAGCAGTAAGATTTATTCTCAATTTCAATATCTTATTTGGCATGGGTTATGTGTTACCATGGACCTAGGCTCCTCACCATCCATCCACCCCATTCCCTTTAATTCTCACTCTTCATTAATGGCTTTCATCATTTTCCTGTTGTTTTAATGTATTTGTCTTTTATTGTAAGACAGTTAAAATTCCTTTTAGAAGTCAAAACAAAATAATAAACAGAACTGAAGTTCACAAAGAGTTCAAAATAAATCCACAGGCAGAAAACTTGAACAAGCAACTGGAGACTAGAACTCAGGAAAGAACAGGACACTGTATCCCACACTTCCACCGTCACCACCAATATCACACAGACACATACATGCATACACACACCAATTTAGCTGAAAATAATCAAATGTATTTGAAGTTTTGTTTTCTCTAACTATAGATGACTACATACTTTATAATTAACATTCCTGCAAATCAGAACCTCCTTTATGTTTCTAAACTGGGAACAAAACTGTCCCATAGCTCAGAAACCAGCACTCTTGTTTCTAGCCTACAAGGTCTTATCTCTAAGAACCTGTTGAGAAACTTTAACAAGTTTTATCTATAAATAGCTTAACAGTAGGTGCAGTGATACTGACAAAGGTGCTGTCCTTCAGATAACGCACAAACACCTCAGCTTCCGGTTGAAATATCACTTCAAAACTTCTAATGCCAGCTTAAAAAAGCTAAGGATTGAGTGAAATCAATAGGCAAGTCATGTTCAAAGCTTTAAACACCTAACAATAGGAAGTTATATTGCTTCTAAAAATTGGTAAAAACAAATCACATTGACTCACCAAACTATAGTGAAAAAATTAATCATTTTTCTAAATAAAACACCTGTTATCAGAAGTTACTGCATGTGTGAATTTAAAAAGAATTTGTTTGTCATAAGATGGTTGCTGTTTTCCCTATTCTGTATTGAATCTTTGGCAAACAGTCTTATTTGAGGAGAATTCTGTTTATAGGAGATACAAGAAAAGCCTATCATTTAGTTCCATCCTTCTTCAAAAAGTCTCTCAAATTTGCTTTTCTATTCAACTGACAGTTTTCTGAAATTTGGCGCCCATTATTTCCTCCATGAAATACTACAAAAACCTTCTGGTTGTTCTTTTTGCCCCAAACTTCTTCCCTCTCAAATCCATTCACAGTGTGTTGATACGCAGTTGCTAAAGCATCAACTCTGTTTACTAAGTGATACAATCCTGCACATCAGCCCTAAAGTGAGTAAAATCCAAATTTCTGACTTCACAAATTACAAATGATCAATGCCAATATACAATAGGGCTGAGTCTCACAGGCATTATGCTGAAAGAAGGAAAGCACAAAAGAATACAGAATATATGATTATATGAAGTTCAAGAATATGCAAGCATAATCAATGATGATTAAAGTCAAAAAAAGGATTACACTGAGTGGGGAACTATCTGAGAAGGGTGAGAGAAATGTTCTATACCTTGATCTACATGATTCTTACACAAGTGTATACATGTGTACAAATGCATCCATCTCAAAAAAAAGAAAAAGAAACTAGAAGAAAACAGTTGTGAATATTTACCTGATCATGAAAAAGATTAAGAACTTTCTAAGCATAGAAGTATAAAGAAATCAAAGGAAAAGATTGACAAAAACATTTTCAACACAAATGACATAAATATATAATTAATATATTTCACGTACCCGTACTGCATAAACAACTCTAGAACAAAGGTCAGCAAGTTAAAGCTTATGTCCTATTTTTGTTTGACCCCAGAGCTAAGAATAATTTTTACATTTTTAAAGTGCTGCAAACAGAGAGAGAGACAGAGAGACAGGAGACAGAGAGAGAGAGAGAGAAACATGCAACAGAGTAAAATATCTATTTGGGCCACTAAAGAAAAAATTTCCCAATCCTTGCTCTAATAAATAACACAAGAAACTAATAAATACCATTATACATGAAGGCAAAACAGAGGAATCCAAATGTGGGTAGGAATAAGATTTCTCCATGTAAACCCAATGTTGTAACAATTTTCTTTTTGAACCATTTAAATAGTTTATTCCAATCTGAGACCTATCTAAAATTATTCAAAAAATAAAAATTTTAAAACATCAATATCCCATGAGATGGAGGGGGAGAACTGGGGTATATCTGATAGAATTCTAAACATATATGCCCTTTGGCCTAGTAAATCCACTTCCAGGAATCTCTCTTAGAGAAGTACCCAGATATGTACCAAAGAGAAGCCTGCACAGTAACGTCCATTAGCAACATTCTCTGCAATTAAAAAAAATCAGAACTAACAAATGCCCATACATTATGCTAAGTGAAACGTAAGTCATGCAAAGAAAGAAAAATACTGTATAATCTTGCTTACATGTGGAATCTAAAAATGCTGAACTCATAGAAACAGAGTAGACTAGTGTCTGCAAGAGACTGAGGTGGGGGAAATGGGGAGGGGCTGGTCAAGGGTACAAGCTTTCAGTTATGAGTAAGGTCTACAGACTTAATGTACAGCACGGTAACTACAGTTAACAACACTATACTATGGAAGTTGCTAAAAGAGTAGATCTTAAATGTTCTCACCACACCAAAAAGTTAATTAGGTGAGGTGATGGATGTGTTAACTAACCTTACTATGGTAATCATTTCACAGTATTGAAGTGTATCAAATCATACTCTACACCTTAAACTTACACAATGTTGTATGTCAATTATATCTCAATGAAGCTGGGGAAATAAATAAATGCCCACAACTAGGAACTACTTCAGTAAACTCTGGTACTTCCATACTATGGATAATGACACAGCAGTTAGAAAACAATGAAGCATGAAATAAGCCAGTCACAAAAAGACAAATATTATATGATTCTACTTTATATGAGGTACCTAGAGTAGTCAAATTCAGAGAAAAGCAGAAAGGCAGCTGCCAGGGACTGAGGGAGGAAGGAACTAGAAGTTATCGTTTAATGGGTATGGAGTTTCAGTCTGGGATGATGGAAAAAGTTGTGGAAATCGATGGTGATAATGGTTGCACAATATGTCAATGTTCTTTCTATATACCACTGACCTGAACATTTAAAGACGGTTATAATGGTAAATTTTATTTTATATATGTTACCTTAATAAAAAAATTTTTTTTAATTAAAAACGTATGTTGAGGGGCGCCTGGGTGGCTCAGGCAGTTAAGTGTCCTACTTTGGCTCAGGTCATGATCTCACAGTTCGTGAGTTCAAGCCCCGCATTGGGCTCTGTGCTGACAGCAGGGAGCCTGGAGCCTGCTTCAGATTCTGCGTCTCCCTCTCTCACTCTGCATCTCCCACACTCATGCTCTGTCTCTCTGTCTCTCAAGAATGAATAAACCTTAAAATTTTTTTTTCTTTTAAATGTTGAAATTAAAAACCTATATTCATCAAAAAGGCTACACCAATATAACAACATGAAAAATAAGTCTATGTGCAGGGCACCTGGGTGGCTCAGTAAGTTGGGTGTCTGACTGCAGCTCAGGTCATGATCTCGTGGTTGGTGGGTTCGAGCCCTGCGCTGGGCTCTGTGCTGACAGCTCAGAGCCTGGAACCTGCTTCAGATTCTGTGTCTCCCTCTCTCTCTATGCCCCTCCTCCACTCACGTTCTGTCTCTTTCTCTCAAAACTAAACATAAAAATTTTTTAAAAATAAGACTATACGCAATGACATAGAATGATCTCTTAAACTTCAAATAATTTAACTGTAGTATTACAACCCACATTTTACATGAGAAAAATGAAGTTCGAAGACTTAGTATTACTTTTTCACAACCATATGTAGCCATAAATCACATTCAGTTTTGTGATTCCAAAACCCACACTCTTTCCACTTTAAGCACTGGACTAAAATGCAAAATAATAAAATAGTTGCATTATGCTAACATGATTCTGATTTTTTTCCCTTTCATTTTTATCTTTACTATTATTTAACCAGTAACTAATTTTTAAGGTACCATTTCAAAAAGCACATCCTAAACATCAAACAGTTGCATTTCTGATCCAAAGTAAATGAAGACTTAGGTTTTGTTCCAAATTTTAAAGAGCTCCTTCAGGGGCACCTGGTTAGCTCAGTTGGTAGAGCATGCAACTCTTGACCTTAGGATCCTGAGTTCAAGTGCCATGTTCATCATAGAGCTTTAATTTTTTTAAATAAAAAAATTAAAAATCTCCTTCAGCTTATATACATAACCAGCCTATTAAGGAAATATGGTAATGAGTTTCAAAAAAATTAAAAAAATAAATAGTGTTTAGCTTTTTACAATAGATGTTCACAACAAAATCTCCCATAGAAGTGGTATATACGAAGTATAAAGGATATCTATTTTATTTTCAAAAGTTGTTAATCCATTAAAGAACTTTTAGAACGTTAATTTCTAGTGTTTTTTTCAGACACCAGAAACTGTTATTTCTTTCTCAATGGTAAGGTCAGTAAAAAAAAAAAAAAAAAAAAAAAAAAAAAAGTTAAAAAGAATATATTCACAGAGAATTCATAAAGAATTCCTGATCTACAGTTAGTATCACATAATTAGCAATGGGCATAACCATAGCTATTCAAAGTTGTTTACCCAAAATGTGTGACAATTATGCCAAAAATATGGAGAAATTTTTTCACTTTTATTTTTTTTTAATTTTTTTTTAACGTTTATTTATTTTTGAGACAGAGAGAGACAGAGCATGAACAGGGGAGGGGCAGAGAGAGAGGGAGACACAGAATCGGAAGCAGGCTCCAGGCTCTGAGCCATCAGCCCAGAGCCCGATGCGGGGCTCGAACTCACAGACCGCGAGATCGTGACCTGAGCTGAAGTCGGACGCTCAACCGACTGAGCCACCCAGGCGCCCCAATTTTTTCACTTTTAAAACATCATACAAACCAGGGGTGCCTGGGTGGCTCAACAGGTTAAGCATCTGACTTCGGCTCAGGTCATGATTTCCCAGTTGGTGGGTTCGAACCTCGTATTGGGCTCTGTGCTGACAGCTCAGAGCCTGGAGCCTGCTTCGGCTTCTGTGTTTCCCTCTCTCTCTCTGCCCCTCCCCTGCTCACACTCCGACTCTCTCTCTCTCTCAAAAATAAGTAAACATTTAAAAAAATTAAAAAATAAAAAATCATACAAACCATTAGAATATGTTCTGTGTGGCTCAAAAATCCCAAAAGCAGTTAGCTAAAAGAATAATACAGCTTGTCAACTATACCTCAATAACAAAGAAAGAAACAAAGAAGGAAAGAAGGAATGGAGGGAGGGAGAGAGGAAAGAAGGAAGGTAGGTAGGTGGACAGGTAACTAGGAGATAGATACAGCTAGCACAAGAAAAAATTTCTGCATAATTTCAAACCTTCAAGATACTTTCGGGGTGTGGGGGACAATTAAGTAGGGGAATGATTATTTAGAACATCACCAACATTTAAATAGTTTGACATTGAGACCAAAGAAAACAATTTATATTTCAGATAAATAACCATCCAACTGCTTATAGATTTTTAAGCACTGCCAGCTGCATCATTTCAGGCAGACCTGAATTCAAATCATAGCTCTGGTGGTTCATCAGTTTTGTTAATTATGGCCTAATTTCCTAGTCTCTTAAAGCCTCCTCGGTTTTCTCATCTTTAAAACAGACATACTACCTCCCCTACAGGATTGCTATGAACAGAGCACATTAAGTCACATTAAGTCACACTGTCAAATGTTACGTGTAAGTTCCATACAACCTCCAAAAAGAAGTTACCATCTCAAAGACTAATGAAGGCTGCTACAGACACTGCCAGGACCTCAGTTACTGATCACTTGTCTATTTATTCACTTCATAAATAAAAAAAATGAAAATACCAGAAAAAAGAACGTGTGAGAGTAAATTCGAATGCATTCTCTTTCTGACATATGTTTTGTCATCTTTGTTACTAAAAGCCTAAGCCACATAATGTTTTTCTCTAAATAAAGTCATCCTTTCCCTTTAGGAATTTACAAAGCAAATAACTTTCCATGGTCTTTTTATTACGTAATTTGGGTATTATTTAAAACTGCTTGGGGTGCCTGGGTGGCACAGTCGGTTGGGCGTCCGACTTCAGCCAAGTCACGATCTCGCGGTCCGTGAGTTCGAGCCCCGCGTCAGGCTCTGGGCTGATGGCTCGGAGCCTGGAGCCTGTTTCCGATTCTGTGTCTCCCTCTCTCTCTGCCCCTCCCCCGTTCATGCTCTGTCTCTCTCTGTCCCAAAAATAAATAAAAATGTTGAAAAAAAATTTTTTTTTAAATAAATAAATAAATAAAACTGCTTGACCTAGAACTGATAAACATCAAGGCAACTTCTCTGGAATTTAGACAAATGTTTTTCAAAGTGGGTCCATAGACAAAAAGTGTCTACACTTGATCTTAGCCAAAAGGCCGAGAAGTGATGCACAGGCAAAAAGTTTCAAGAGCTCACAGACTAATAAAAATTTTTGTGATTTGAAAAAAAAGACTTCTTTATTTGCATTGATAATTATCAGCATAGATTAACAGACTAAACCAACACAGAGCAAGGACTTTGTAACCAGAAGTAAGTTTAAAATCTGATTCTACCTACTGCTAGCATTACTAACAATGTAATCTTGGGCAAGTATTGTAACTCCTCTACTCTTTGGATTCCTCATTTACAAAATGAGGATAATAACAGGACCTTTCTTACAGAGCTGTTAACAAGAGTAAACGAGTTAGTGTTTATACAGGCTTTATGATACTGCACCTTTGTTAAAATAAACATGGCTAGACTGTAGTTTTAGTTAGCATTTCTCAAATTGTGATCCACAACAAAATCTCAGAGATAATGCTCTTTTTTCCCCCTAATTTCAATTATAACCCTTTATCCTTTCATGGAAGTACATTAAATATAAAATACATAAAAACATATGAGGTAAGGTCTCTGTGTTGAAAGGTAATTAGCCTCTGAAATTTATTTGTCATCTAAAGTTTATCTTCTGTGATGTCATAAACAGCTACTTACAAAAATAACTGAATTACACTAAAAAGACTGCAAGTATTTTTGCAGGGAAGCCAAAACAGATTAATTCCAACTGAAATACAATTTTTGTGGCATCCTTTGTGTCAGTATTGAATGTTCATTCAAGCAACACAAGCATAGAGAATAAAAAAAAAGAAAGAAATCCTTCGAAGTCAACTATTTGTTTTGTTTAATAGCTTGAAGAGATAGGCCATAAAAGAGGCCAGAAACCTTAGAAACATGTATGAACATTTTTTTGAGTTACGCTTAACTCAACATATGTCTAACATTCTAGAAATTCCAGCACAGTAAACAGCACCTTATTTTCAGGCATAAAATGAGTGTTGGGTATTTTGGCAGCACAACTTTGCTACCTGAAATTATGAACTTCAAGCTCTTCCCAACTCCACTTCCATGTAAACCTGTATCAAGAGAGGACTGACAGGAGCACAGGAACAGCCTACCAAACCGTGCTCCCCTTCCCCCACATACAACCCATCACTCTCATTCACAGGGCTGCTAAAACTAGACCTGGTGTACATGTTTCTTCCTACCTGCAACAAAACATTCAAAATGAATATTATGTCTTAGATGTGTATATTCAACTACCTTGGCAGGGAAGAAGTAACTGAAAAGACAATAGGGCTTTCATAAAGTAGACTCGTTAACATTTGCCTAAATTAGTCAACAAATTTTTGCAATAGCTATTCTCTCTTAAAGTTTACTTTAAAGTCCTCTAGGGACGGGTGGCTCAGTCAGTTAAGCGTCTGACTCTTGGTTTCAGCTCAGGTCGTGATCTCATGGTTTGTGGAGTTTGAGCCCTGCATCAGACTCTGCACCTATAGTGCAGAGCCTGCTTGGGATTCTCTCCCTCCCCCTCTTTCTCTGCCCCTACTCCACTTGTTCTCTCTCAAAATAAATAAATAAACTGAAAAAAAACCCCTAAAAATAAAAATAAATAAACAGAATCCTCTAAATGATTCATCTCACTTGTTAAAAAGTCACTTATTAAAAAAAAATCACTTAATGTGTCATCCAAATGTATTATGTTTTGGTTCCCTCGAGCTGGTAATTTATATATTAAATTTGTAAAAACCTTATTCTTATCTCACATTTAACCCTCCCCCCTCCATCTCATGTTTTCAGGGAAAATTAACTCTTCAAGTTAACTTTAATCTTATTAAAAACTCTATTTAAAAAGGTTTTGCTTTAGTCAGCATGTATTAATAACACTTTTCAAGTTAAGAGCTTTCTTTTACATTATGAAAGTACTATATCATAAACTTAACCCAAGCAGAATTTATATTCCACTTAACAAACAAAAGTACATGTATTTTCCCCTATCAATAGAGCTGACAGAAGATTTTATATTCCACTATTTTTAACTCTTAATAGAAGTTTTTAAAGACCCCCTATCTTGTTTGCTGAATACAGGTAAAGCAAATTGAGAAAGGTACATTCTAGGTGCTAGAGAGAGACAAGAAATCTACTGGCAGTGAATCCATCAAAAACCTTTACTGACTTTCTACTTAATAGAATCATCAGACCCTGTGTATTTTGTTCAGCAATACAAATGACTGGAAACAAAATATTCTACCTGAATAGGTACTTACAAAAGCATGCACACATTACAATGTAACCTGAGTCCCCCAATGCTACTCCATGGAGCTCTGGCACAGGCTTCAAGAGTAAAAGCTACCTTTACAATGGATTATTATTCAGCCATAAAAAAGAACAAAATCTTGCCTTTTGCAACAACACAGAGCTAAAGAGCATAATACTAAGTGAAATAAGTCAGTGAGAGAAAAAGAAATACCATATGATTTCACTCAGATGTGGAATTTAAGAAACAAATGAACAAAGGAAAGCAAAAGAGAAAAAGCAAGAAACAGACTCTTAATGACAAAGAACTGATGGCTACCAGAGGAAAGGTGGGGGGATGGGTGAAATAAGTAAAGGAGATTAAGGACGACACTTGTGATGAGCACTGGGTGATGTATGGAATTGCTGAATCACTGTATTGTACATCTGAAACTAATATAACACTGTATGAAAACATACCGGAATTAAGATAAGAATTTACACACACACACACACACACACACAACCTACCTTTAGTCCTCAGAAAATGAGGTACCTTTTCCATACACTGTCAAAGTTTTCACTCAAACATCTATTTCTTCCAGACATTTGACAACATAGAGTTACAATTAATGATATGGGTCATGACAGAAAGAGTGGGAGAGGAAGGACTGATGCCATACAAAGTTGGTTTAATCACAGGGACTGACACCTTTGTTATGTGACTTGAGCAAATCATTTTACCTATCTAAGCTTTGGTTTTCTCATTTGAAAATGAGGATGACAATAAGGAATACACATCTCACTGGGTTGCTTGATGATCAAGACTTCACAATTTAAAAAGCACTAAAGAAACAAAATGCTATAAAGATAGTGTCATTATTATTATAAGCTGGACCTAGTTTTTGGGTCAGATAGGTCTTTTGATAGGTCTAGGGTGTTTATATCAACCTACAATCCTGCTTCTCAAGTTGGGGACTGCATACTGCTGGAAGTACAGAGGAAAGTAAACCATGAGATGCCAAAACTTTTCCCTGAAGTGTCTGGGGCTGCACTGTGTACCAAAGGCCCCCAAGTTCTTCATCCTTTGCTGTGAGAGCTCTTTGGTAGAAAAGTCTGACAAATACAGTATTCTTACCATTTTCATAACATTCTGTATTTCCAGGCACTTTTATGTTTTAGAGATAGGCAGTTCTACCTGTTAGTTCAAGACTTAAATTTTAAAATTTTAACAATTTTGTTACGAATTTTTAAAAAGCAAGCTTTGAAAGAAAAAAGAGTAGTATTTCCCAAAACACCAAGAGTGAAAGAAACACTGTGTTGTTTAAAAACACTTAAAAGATCCATAAAAGAATAGAAGAATGAGATCAAAGAAAACTGAAAAAGTAAAGAACAAAAAACACTGAAAACCAACCCCCTCTGGAATAACTTCAGCCCCTCCTAGGTTCCAGAAACATGTCTGATGGATGGGCCCAGAGGATATGCTAATAACACCATTAGTTTGCATCCTTAAACATCTTTCCAAAATGAAAACACTGCACATTCCTATTCTTTCACTGATATAACATTCTCAAAAAGACAAAACTCAAGTGATGAAGAACAGATCAACAGCTATCATGTTTCATGGTGACAAGAGTGTGACTATAAAGGGATAGCCTAAGAGGATTTTTGAGGTGAAGTGTTCTGCACCCTGTGTGCCAGTGGTTACACAAATCTATACATATGCTGAAATTCAAAGACCTGTATGCCAAAATAAGTCAATTTTACGATATGGTAATTTAAAAACTAAAATACACACAACTCCTGAACTCTACAAATGAAATTTTTTTAAAACGTTTTGCCCAGGGGCACCTGGGTGGCTCAGTCGGTTAAGCGTCCAACTCTTGATTTCAGCTGAGGTTATGATCTTCCGGTTTGTGAGTTTGAGCCCCACGTCAGGCTCTGCACTGTCAGTGCAGAGCATGCTTGGGATTCTCTCTCTCCCTGTCTCTCTGACCCTGCCCTGCTGGTTCTCTCTCTCTCTCTCTCTCAAAATAAATAAATAAACTTAAAAAAAGAAGTGTTGCCCAACAAACTTACTAACAAAGTTGCCAATAAGTAATATTTTGGAATTTTTAAGGAATTCTCTAGTTGAAAAGAATCTGTACTTATCAGATAGATGTATGAAAGAGACAGATAATTTCACTTTAATTGCACCAAAATCCAAGTTTCTTCTCCACAAATGCCCAGACTCACAAAATGTCAGGTTGAATTCTGATTTGTAAATCAATACAAATAGTGTACCAATCTGCTAATTATTATCTAGAAATATGACATCTCCAATGCTTATACTACTGATACAATCAGGTAAAAGAGTCTAATCAAAACTCCCCTAGAAGGAAAAGTGACATAAAAGATTGTGTGTGTGTGTGTTTTTTTTTTAATTTCCACATCCTTTTCCTTTTTTTTCTTTTTCTTTTTCTTACTTTTATAAAGTAAAAAATTAACATTTAGTGAACTGTGCATAAAGTGTAAAATTTGATATACAGTATGTATATACCTGTGATACCATCACCACAAGATTATGAACATATCCATCACCCCAAAAGTTTCTTCATGCCCCTTAGTAATCCCTCCCCCTTACCCCACCCCATCCCCTTGACCCCAGGCAACCACTGATTTGCCTTCTGATACATTAGTTTGTATTTTCTAAAATCTTATGTAAATGGAATCATATAGTTTATGCTCTTTTTTTGGACTGGCTTCTACTTAGCATAATTATTTTGAGATAAATCCATGTTACTATGTGCAGAAAAAAAAATTATTATATCTACCTCCTATATAAAATTAGTCTACGTTTGCTACAAACTGGCTTACACTAAAGGAGCATCTTCAATAACCTACCTAAGAAGTTTCACATAATGAACACATTATTAGATCATTCTTTAATTAATGTTCTTTTGCAAAAGTTTTCTAAGCATTTAAAATAGAGCAAGAAAAAAAAGTCACCCTGCAATAAAACTGATTGTTTTCAAATTAATTTTAATAAGAAAAGACTCATTGGTACTATTAAAAATACTTCCCACAAAACTTTGTTTATAACATTCACCAGAATAAAAAGATTAGCTTTAATAGTTCCCATTATACAAAGTCTGGCAATTTTTTTATTTTTATGTGTCCCATTAAGACTCACTCTCACTGGGTGCCTGGGTGGCTCAGTCGATTAAGTGTCCAACTTTGGCTCAGGTCAAGATCTCATGGCTCATGAGTTCAAGTCCGGCATCAGGCTCTGTGCTGACAGCTCAGATGGAAACTCTGTCTCCATCTCTCTCTGACCCTCCCTTTCTCATGCTTTCAAAAATAAATAAACAGTAAAAAAAAAAAAAAAAAAAAAAAAAAAAAAAAAAAAAAACTTTCACTTCAGCAACGCTTGTTGCTGAAACATTAAATTCTTATTTATGTAGCTGAATCCATAGCTATGAGTTAGTATTCAGTCACTTTAAAAACACACTTTAAAAGGTAAGTCTATCTCCATATCTGCATACATGTGAACAAGATAATCTTTCATTATTTCTAGTATCTCTCATTACCTTATTAGAATACTTTACAAACAAGAAACCCCCTGAAAATAAAATTTTAAAGACAACTCTAATGATTAATGGAGAAGGGATCCGAAATACCTACACATTAGGCAACAAACCTCACAAGGAGAAAACACTATTTAAGAGGTAAGCAAATTTAGTAATGTGTATAGATCCTTTTACAAAAGAAGTATTCTATGTTTTTCATGCCCAGACATCTATGGAAATCATTATGACTATCTTGAAAATAATCTTTTTATGACAGAATGAAATTTCAAATTCTTGGTGCCTAACTCCATTTCGATTTCTTAAAACATTAAAAATATAACTCAACTGAGTAACTGCAAAGTAAGCCCCTGGAACAATTTAATCTGCATTCCTACCCCAACTCTCTATTTAAAACTATTCAGGGGCGCCTGGGTGGCTCAGTCCGTTAAGTGTCCGACTTCGACTCAGGTCATGATCTCACAGATCCTGGGTTGGAACCTGCATTGGGCTCAGTGCTGACAGCTCAGGGTCTGGAGCCTGCTTCAGATTCTGTGTCTCCCTCTCTCTGTGCCCCTCACCCACTCACATTCTGTCTCTCTCTCTGTCTCAAAAATAAACATTAAAAAAAAAACTCTTCATATTCAAGCCATTAAACCTTAATATGGTGGACATGGTGATCCCCAATTACCTCCCTGGCTCTCTTCCATCCCTCCTATTCCTCACCATTCATCTTACCTACACTGACAGTTCTTTCAAGGCAACAGGGCCTTTAAACAAGCCATTTACTCTAAATAATCTCTCCTTCTCCTCCTCCTTCCCCTAATATGTTTGTTCCCACTCAGTCTTTACCTGTCAGCATAACCATCACTTCCTCAAGGCAACAAACACTACACACTCACATGCACACTACTGTCTCTCCTCTTTGTGCACAGAGAATAGCATCTAGTGTTTATATGACCATTTGTTCAATGTCTGTCTCCACCATGTATTGTAAGCTCTCTGAGGGGAAGAGTCTTACCTGTTCTTACCCACTATCACATCCTTCAGCATCTAGCACACTTGAAAGAGGTGTTCCATAAATAATGTGTCAAATGAGGGGCACGTGGGTGGCTCAGTTGGTTAAGCATCTGACTCTTGATCTCAGCTCAATGATGATCTCAGGGTTCGTGAGTTCCAGCCTCACATCAGGCTCTGCACTAATAGTGCAGAACCTGCTTGGAATTCTCTCTCTCCTTCTCTCTGTCCCTCCCCAGCTTGTGCTCGCTCGCTCTCTCTCTCTCTCTCAAAATAAAATAAACAACATAAAAAATTTTAATATGTCAAATTAATAAGATAGAGTGAGCTAATGATTTAAAGCCAAAGAAAACCTGTCAAAGTATTTATATTTAAAACAAGAATATATTTTTGAGGCAATGTAGGTATTTACAAATGCCTAATAACCAAGGGAAGTAAACAAGGTGAGAGAAAGTTTAATTTTTAAAAATTAAATTAATGGAGAGAAGCATAGCATTAATAAATTAATAAATAAACCAAAATTTCCCACTCATAATTTTTTCTCTCTCCTAACTTTCACATGTTCTAATGGAAAGCTTAAAAGTGCCCTAGACACTAATAGATACCATCACGATGCTGTCCCTTTCCTTAGTAGTTTTTTTTTAAAACCATCTCCACACCCAATGTGGGACTCAAACTCATGACCCTGAGATCAAAAGTCGCATGTCCTGCCAACGGAGCCAGCCAGATGCCCCATCCCCTTCCTTGGTAGCTTTAATTCAACTATCTAAAACAAAAACAGAAAAACTAAAAAATATAAACACAGAAAACTGATTTTTTTCACCAAAGTAAGAAATGATGAACTTAAGAATTCAAACAAGTTTCGAACATGGTAATAAGCAAATAAGTAAGCAATTCCCCAGTGAGGTAAAAAAAAAAAAAAAAAAGTACAAATCCAACAATGTGATTACACATTTATTAATATAATGATTCAGTGTTTATTTCCACTACCAGACTAGAAGCTTCATAAAACCAGAGAATGTTAGATTCTGCCACCCACTATCTATTTCCAGCACCCAGAACACAAAGCATTTACTATTTAATAAATAAACAAGTCAACTGCATTTCCAGTGACTTTAAGATATTTGAAAAAAATAATCTTTAAATAATGAGTAATATGAAAGATAAAATCTTTTTTTTCATACTCATTCCATAATCTGATTGTTAAAGACAAAAATATATTATAATTTAGAATTAAAGAATTCCCAATTTTCACAGCTTCAAGGTAATCATTGTATCTATTTAATCTCTACAAGTCTTTTTTACTGATTGTAATTCCATGAAGATGTTTTGAAAATTCTGGTTATACAACTATCATCCTAGGTTCTATGCACTATACAATAATATATACCGTATATCATCAATTTTAAGATGCATATTTTTACAAGTTAATACCACTGAAATCAAATTACTATAAGAAACCAGGGTATCTAGTTTAAACAGACTTTTTTTTTTCTTTATAATAGTTTTAGCCTGAATGAAATGCAATAAAGTATATATGCTCCTAACCAAATTCATTTTCCCTAAGGGTTAGAAAAACAGATGAATGTTATACAACAGATAACAAACCAAAGACTTGATTACATTTACTGATGGTTTTAGGCCATTATCAGGATCTTACCATCACCCTGAACTGCTCCACTTCAGAAAATTTTAAGTCAAATATCCCTTTCCTTTTTATTTTTTTTTTTATTTTTTTTTTCAACGTTTATTTATTTTTGGGACAGAGAGAGACAGAGCATGAACGGGGGAGGGGCAGAGAGAGAGGGAGACACAGAATCGGAAACAGGCTCCAGGCTCTGAGCCATCAGCCCAGAGCCTGACGCGGGGCTCGAACTCACGGACCGCAAGATCGTGACCTGGCTGAAGTCGGACGCTTAACCGACTGCACCACCCAGGCGCCCCCCTTTCCTTTTTTTTAATGTTTATTTATTTTTAAGAGAGAGACGCAGAGCATGGGTGGGGAAGGGCAGAGAGAGAGAGAGACACAGAATCCAAAGTAGGCTCCAGGCTGTCAGCAGAGCCCAACACGAGGCTCGAACTCACAAACCGCAAGATCATGAGCTGAGCTGAAGTCAAATACTTAACCAACTGAGCCACCCAGGTGCCCCCAAATATCCCTTTCTAAACACACACCCCATTATACCCAACATATCTGTTCTTGAACCTCCTCAGGTAATCAGATCCATGACCCTTCCATTTTTCAGTCCTCTCCTATGTTCCCTCCTACCTCATGTCAAGCTCTATCCCATCCATCAGTTCAATCCCTCTCACACCCAAAACTTCAGTTCTCTTACCCCCATCTTCCTGTCACACCTGCCTTATCAATCCTACTTTCTTAAAGATATCTTCTATCTGTATGTCCTAGGCTCAAAAATGCAAAGAAACTGTCCCAAACTGACCTCATCAACTCTCTCCCAAGACTTCTTGGTCCTTCTACATTTAACATTTCAGTGAATGGCATCAAGATTCATTCAACTGGCCCAGTCCAAAAACCCAGGAGTCACACTTGATTCCAAATCTCTTTGAAACTCTCACATCAGTCACCAGAACCAGTAAAAAGTCAAAGTGTCGAGAAAACAAAGGCTCTTACCAATGTAAGGCTTTAAGTAACACTACTCTACATTATTGAATTCCACCCTCCCACCCAAGCAACCCCAACCATAACCCTAGTCTTCATCTGCACCTCAAACCCTTCCAGAAGGTGTCTATATACCTCCACCCAATTAAATCAGTGCTTCTCAAACTATCTGAGGTGGACTTTTGTAAAATACAATAAAAATGAATTACTAGGCAAATGAATTTTTTAAAAAACCTACAAAAATACTAGACAATTAGTACTAGTGTAAATACTAATACAATTTATTTTAGTATTTAGTATTACTATTTTATTATTTTATAAATTAGTATTAGTACTTTATAATACTAATTAGCATAAATGCTAATACAACTTATTAGATTCAAATGACAAATTTCTCAGTCAAATGGCTATCAAATTTTCCAAATGCTCATTTATAATTGCTATAGTTATCTAGTCTTGGACCAGAAACAAACAAAAGCACTAAATCAGACCACAACTGGCCTGTACCTCTAACCCGAGTTTCCTTCATTTGCACGGATTTGTTCATTACAACACCAGACCATTATAATATCCTGCAGTGCAGTCTTGACCTGAACCTTAACCGAAGCCCAACCTAAACCTTTCTATCAGAGAATTACTATATTCTTGGCTCACTTTTGTAGTCAAAAGAACATTAACATCTAGTTCTAACAGGTTATTCCCTTTGCTGTATATCCCCCCCCCCCATTAAGGAATAGTTGGTCTATAGTTTCTCCTTAACCCTGTCATCTCTAATAAATAACCTCTGAAATAATGGAATCCTCTCCTGTATCAATCCTGCCCTCTCAACACATAGAAAACCAAGAATGCAGAAAAGTTCCACAAGTTAAGAAAATGTCAAAATGCTTTATAATCAACAAAATTACTTCCACATAGAAACACTTCCAAGTGGATCTAATCCAGAATAAGGGATGAAATTCAACTGAAGTATCAATACAGCATATACTTGCTTTGGAATATGCCTTCTTATATGGAAATGATAGTAAATAACACTGAAGTCACAATTAGCAGACCAATCCATGATTCATCTTGTGAAGCTAGGCAAATCTTCTATTAGTCAGTCATTTCTAATTATATGTGAGCAATAATGGAAATACAACTGACTATTAATGAAATGAATGAATTAAATAAACAACTGTACTTACGTGTTAGATGAAAGATTCCATCACAGGCACTGATATGAGATAAAAAGGCATTTCCCAGGCCTTGCCCATTGTGAGCTCCTTTCACAAGTCCAGCAATATCCACCACATTTAGAAAGGCAGGAATTTTGCTAAAAAACAAAAGATGGTTTTATTATAAAACAATACTAAGAAATTGTTTTTGTGAGATCAAGCCCCACATCCAGCTCCACTCTGTCAGTGTGGAACCGAACCTGTTTGGGGCTCTCTCTCTCCCCCTCTGTCTCTCTCTGTCCCTCATCTGCTCACTTGCTCTCTATCTCAAAATAAACAAACTTTTAAAACAAAAAAAAAAAAAACTCAGGGTTCCTGGGTGGTTCAGTCAGTTAAGCATCCGACTTCAGCTAAGGTAATGATCTCACAGTTTGTGAGTTCGAGCTCTGCTATCAGTGCGGACGGAGCCTGTTTCAGATTCTCTCGCCCTGTCTCTCTCTCTGCCCCTCCCTCACTCGTGCACATTCATATGTGCACATGCTCTCTTTCTCTCTCAAAATTAAGTAAACATTAAAAAAAACCCTCATACCATTAATTTTACTATACTGTTCTGTTGGCCCATGCATAAAGACACAAAAGCAGTGGAGAACATTTAAAGAGTACACTGAAACAAGGGAGGGTAATCGCCACAGAATGAGCCAACGTAACTTGTGACTGGCACTGGACTAACTGCTTTACATGAATCACTCAAAGTTCAAAACAACTCCATTAGGTAAGTGCTACTTATTAAACCTACCTTAAAGATGAGGAAATTGGGCCTGAGAGGAGTTAAGAAACCTATTTACATATAGGGGATCACTCAGCCAGTGGTAACAAAAATAGGATTCAAACACAGGATATCTGGATTTGCATTTAATCATCATGTAGGCTGGGGCGCCCCAGTCAGTTAAGCAACCAGCTCTTAATCTCGGCTACGGTCATCATTTCATTCATGGGATCAAGCCCTGTGTCAGGCTCTGTGCTGGCAACAGGGAGACTGCTTAAGATTCTCTTCTCCCTCTCTCTCTGCCCCTCCCCCCTCCTCAAAATAAATAACTTAAAAAAAATCATCACATAGGTTATATAAATAAAAAATGTATGTAATGATGTGAACCAGTTATCAGCACAGTAATAACCTGGTTGTTAACAACAGCAACACAAATAGAGGTATATACGAAACAACTTTTGCTTTGCTCAAAATAAGGTACAATTAACACAAGTTAGAAACCAAGTTATGAAAGCCAGTCAGTCAGTCATGTAAATATGGAGATTAAGTTGACCCTGGAGCAAAACAGGGGTGAGGGGTGCCAACCCCCGTGCAAATATCCACATATAACTTTATTTTTTAATTTTTTTAATGTTTACTTGTTTTTGATAGAGAAAGACAGAGTGCGATCGGGGGAGGGGCAGACAGAGAGGGGGAGACAGAATCTGAAGCAGGCTCCAGGCTCTGAACTGTCAGCACAGAGCCCGACGCGGGGCTCGAACTCACAAACCATGAGAAAACCTGAGCCCAAGTCAGCAGCCTAACCGACTAAGCCACCCAGGCACACACCCCCATTCAATCTTTTTATTTCCATTAAGGCATTTAATCAATGCTCACTGACAAAAGAAAAAGGAAATTCTGAGAAGTTAATCCCCTCATTGCCTAAAATTTCAACAAATTTGAAGTCTAAGAGCTTTATTGCTATTGTTTTTCTCTTCAGGTCTCTGAAGAATTTCAGCAATGTCACATGACCACACAGTCTAGCAGTGACAAGGGCCCACATCTAAAGAGTCAGAATGGGGAGAAAAGGCAGCACAATAGCAACCGGGGCCTGTACAAGGCATCTTGGCAGGAGAGCAATCTAGCAGTAGCCAGGGACCAAATCAGCAGCTCCAAATCAGTCAACAAGCCAGAGGGGTCAAAAGACTGGCTACATATAAAGGAACTGAACAAATAGGCACATCAATGGGACAACTGGAGAAATCTAAATGGAATCTATGAATCAGATGGTAATACTGTATCAATGTTAATGCCCTGATCGGTGATTTACTGTGGGAATGTAAGAGAATGGTCTGTATTTAGTAAATACAAATGGAAGAATGGAAGTGCAATGTGGCATCATGTCTGCAACTCACTCTCAAAGGTTCAAAGAAACTTGGGAGAAGGGCACATAAGCATTCTATGAGTAATTTTGCCTCTTTTGTATAATTTGCAATCTTTTAAAAATAAAAAGGTTTTAAAGAGAAAACAGGGGCTCTTGGGTGGTTCAATTGGTTAAACATCCAACTCTTGGTTTCGGCTCAGGTCATACTTCACAGTTCATGAGTTCAAGCCCCATATTGGGCTCTCTCTCTCACTCTCCACCCCACCCCCACCCCCTCACACAGGCACAAGAGTTCTCTCTCTCTCAAAATAAATAAACAACCTAAAACACACACACACACACACACACACACACACACACACTTAAAAAGAAAACAGAAGTCACTTTGAGGAGCCAATTTCAGGAATGTAATTTGAACTATGCCCAATGACTGTGACATTGTAACCAACTGAGTAACACATGAATGAATACATGAGTGAATAAATGCAGACAAGAAAGCTCTTCCTTACAGAAGAATGCTAATAAATGATAAACAAATGGATAGAATTATAAAATCATATGGCAATCATCATTATAATTCTTAATTCATAAAAAAAAAATGGATACTCAAACAAATGGATGAAAGTAGAAAAACTAAATAAATGTGGTATATATTTTGTGATTAGTACTCATAAGAATTGCTTATAGACTAGATCTAGAGATGATGAAAGAGATATCAAAGATAAATCTTGGACTTTGACTTAAGCAACTGGGAAAATAATAGTGCTATTTACTGAAATATGAAAGTCTTAAAGAACAAACTTGGCACAGGCAGGATGAAAATCAAGAGGTCCATTTTGGACATGTCAAGTCTGAGGCGCTTATTTAGTCATGCAGGTGCCAATATCAAGAAGGCAAATTCAGGAAAGGAGACAGAAACTTAGGATTTATCACCACATCTAAAATAGTGAGAAACTAAAGGCAAACTAAATTGTTACAAAAACCTCAAATGATACAGAATATGAAAAAGTAAAAAGCACCTAAAAATTCCACTACCCAAAGATAACCATCAAACAGCTTCATATATTTTCCTATGAATATACATGCACACATATAATTTTACATGAATGGAATATTTTTTATTATTATTTTTTTTTTAGTGTTTGTTTATTTTTGAGACAGAGAGAGACAGAGCATGAATGGGAGAGGGTCAGAGAGAGAGGGAGACACAGAATCCGAAGCAGGCTCCAGGCTCTGAGCTGTCAGCACAGAGCCCGACGCGGGGCTCGAACTCGCGGACCGTGAGATCATGACCTGAGCCAAAGTCGGATGCTTAACCGACTGAGCCACCCAGGCGCCCCACATGAATGGAATATTATACAGGCTGCTTACTCCCTCTACTTCATACTCCTCAGAAAAAAAGTAACTGCAATGTTAACTGCCAGATGTATCCTTCCTCACCTTTCTCTATGCCCTACATTATTTTTATAATCACCCATAATACAACCATAAATTCTGGAGAAAAAAACTTCTAAATGATTTTATTTATTTACTTACTTACTTACTTACTTATTTTAAAGTAAACTCTACACCACACTTGTGGCTCGAACTCACAACCCGGAGATGAGGAGATGCATGTTCCAGCAACCAAGCCAGCCAGGCGCCCCGTATATGATTTTAAATACATCATTTACACATATTTACTGCGTCTATATAGGGCCACCAAATAAATAATAGCATAAAGATTTTCTTACCTTGCTGGTTTGTGGTACTGGCAAAGAAAGTCAAACCTTTCATCTGGCACAGGTACTCTGCTCTCATTAGGATCAATAGTGCAGAATGGGAAGTTTTCTGCTGAAGCCTGACTATTGGTTAATACATTGAAGAAGGTGGATTTCCTAAAAGAAACAAAAACAATTTCAATCAATTCTTGGGCTAACACTGAGAAAAATTTATCTCATTCTCATTTCAGTGCTCAATAAGATCCATGATAATTATAAAACCAATCAGGAAAAGGAAGGTGGAGAATAAGAGAAATGAATGCAATTTGCTTATAAATGAATTTTTTTACTAACAGAAAAGAATGAAAACTACAACAGTAAAACTCATGATTTATAGATGATGTTCCTATCTCAGTCTATCTGAAACTTGAAAAGCATTTTCCCAAAGAATCTTTGTTATAAGTGATAGCTAGTTTCACGTATTATAAAAACTATTTTATTCCTAAAGTATTTGGTAGTACCAGTATCACTTTGCCTGTATCTAATATAATCTTCTCTAACATAAAAAGAGGTGTGCATCTAGTTAGGTCACTTCCCAAGCATTCTGAATTGGGGAAACAGATGCTAATTGTCTAATAGGAAATGGGAAGCTGAAGCTCCTAATTGTTAGTCATAAAGATTACTGTCAAGTCTAGAGTTATGAATTGTGAATTATGAAAAACCAAAATGTGAATTTTTCAAGGTACAACAAATCAAGAAAAAAACCTATTCATAATAAATAAACTGTTGCTAATGCTCTAATTATCAGATTCTTATCAGGTAACACATGCTCAGAGAATGTCAACTCCTATTAACATCAACCACATTTCTAAAGTATGATAATCATAGAGTCAAAAATCATAGAGTAAAACTGATCTAGTCTGTACTATTTTCCAATTCCATCACTAATATGGATAGCAGAGAATTCACTACAGTGCATTTTCTTGCTCCAGAAATTTCCAGGACTATAGCATTCAGATAAGGATTTAAAATGAAAATTACCATTACACATAATTTTTTTTTTTTAACTGGAGGAATTGAGGAAATAGTTACAGATTATGTCGTTATTGTCAACCTGGTACTTTCCTTCAGAGGAGACCTGGAGGACCCGAAGAACATGACCAGTTTTCTGAGATATTTCAGAAATATCTCAGTATATTTCTCCCAACAGGGAAAACTATAAAATGTGCTGAACTAAATGGTGACATAAACTGATCCACTCCCTTTAGCTTATTCCTCTCCCCACAAAAAAATAAACTGGTTGCCAGAATCACCCATCAGTCCTATTTATCTAAAATTTAACTAGAACACTTTATTCCTGCAATGAAAATATTATAAAATAATGTTACAGTAGAAACACTTAAAGTAAAATGTAAATATATTAATTAATACAAACACAGAACACTTGTGCCTTTTGTGGGGGGCACAATTGTATTTTTTTATATTCTAGTCCTAAAATTTAAATTGAAAAATTGTAGTATTACAATTTAAAAATTGTAGTATTACCACAGTCATCGTAATTACAATATAAAAAGGCCAGAGGATTTATGGAGTTATTTTCAAATTTATGGCTATCATTAAGATAGTATTTTGGGGACACCTGGATGGCTCAGTCAGTTAAGTGTCCAGCTTTGACTCAGGTCCCGATCTCACAGTTCATGAGTTCAATCCCCACATGTGATTCTCTCTCTCTCTCTCCCCTTCCCCTACTCGTGCATACTCACTCTCAAAATAAATAAACTTAAAAAACAAAAAGATAGTATTTTTGACTGCCCACCTTAACAAAAATGTTTTATGCTTAGACAAAAAAATTATCCCTTAAAACATACAGAAAAACATAGCAAAAGAAAGTCCCATTATCTCTTAGGCTGAAAAAATTCTTATATACAGTCAAACTAAACTTGGAAGACAAATCCCCATCTATACAAAATGTCTCAACTCGGCCATCGATTTTAAATTTCATAAAAGGTCATTTGTACCTTCCAAGAGTTTTATGAATACAAAAAAGTAAAAATAAGGAACTAGAAAAAGGAAATTTTTCTAAGGATTATTACTAGAGGCTTCAGTGACAAGTTAAGACATTTTGATCCATTCAAATCTATTAAAAGAAAGCCTTGTAAAAGCAAAGAATTTAAAAGCTTTGCCCTCATCTAGCATGTTAAAGCCCATAAGTCTTTTGTGAAATGAGGATTTTACACACACACACACACACACACACACACACACACACACACACACACACATTTAGATCCCTTAAGGTTATTATTAAAGCTTCAAAATAGAAGAAAGATTCAAAATTGTTAAGACTCTCTCTTATAAAAGAACGGGCTTACATAAATATTATTTCAGCAATGACAGCATTAAAAAGAAAAAAAGAGTCTAGACTTAATGAGTGCCCCCTCCATTTAGGACTTAAATATTTGTGAAATTACATATATTACTGTAATAAAGTAAATCTGACTGAAAAGCTGTTTTATCTAAAATCTTATGCAAAATTACAATATGTATTGGGAAGTCAGGATGCCAATGCAAATTCCCACAGCATTCTGAATTAACCATTTATAAAACACACGTCCAAAACATGGAAGAAAGTAGAATGTTCTTTCACTAAACTGTCAAAAAGTATCTATCTGATAGGTAACAGAAATAAACACAGCTGACAGAAATGGATACCAATACCTGTATACATGAGTTAGTATAACCACATGTATTTTCTAACTCTATGAGGTGACAGGGTCTACAAGCAGTAACACCTCAGCAGCGAAAATCATACACAGAGCCGGATCTTAGTTTCTAAATACCATTCTCCAATTACAGAACCAGGGCTTCCTGGAGACAAGGCTGGGACAGGAAAAATATAATAATAGCCTGAAACATCTTACAGTGTCAGAGAGGAAATGGTCAAGAAAGAAAACAAAAACAAAAACAAAGATGCGGGTTTGTCAAGAGGACACAGGAGGCAACCTGAAAGAATTCCCAATGGTCAAAGCCAGAAAAATTTGGGTAACAAAATAAATACTGAGGACACTGGATTGCAACCCAAAGAATAAAACGAATTTCAGTGAGTCCAAATAGAACTACGTAAACAATCAAATAAATAACTAAATACGGGGGGAAAGATAAATCTTCCTTACGGATTTCAAATAATAACATAAAAGGAATAGGGGAAGTAGAAAATCACCATTGGAACACCATACTAAAATAACTGGGGCAGGCAAAATCCACTGAGGAATAATAAAATTTAGTCAGGGAAACTGTAAAGAGAAACAGGATACTTGAATAGCCTCAAAATATCCTTCCCCTATCATATTAATAATACTGTGGGTGGTTTTAACAAATGTCCATAAATTTTTTGATACTCCTTCCTTCTGGAGGTGGAGCTTCATGCCCTTCTTCTTGAGTGTGGGTTGGACTTAGTGACTTGCTTCTACTTCATGGAGTATAGAAAGGAAAAAAGGGTACTTCTACAGTGAAGAAATCTGGCAGATACCACCTTACCCAGTGATCAAGGTTAATATCGCCAGTAATAAGTTGTGTCGATATCATATACCCCTCAATATGATGCCATGAGAAAGATACTTCACCTCCATGGTATTATTCCCAAAAGTCCATAGCATGATTTCTGTTATCAAAATATATTACAAAGTTACAGTAAAGCTACAATAGTAAAAACAATGTGGAACTAACATAAAGATAGACACAGAGACCAGTGGAATAGTATGTAGAGAGCTCAGAAATAAACCCTTACATATATGGTCGAATGATCATCAACAAGGCTGCCAAGACCACAAAATGGGGAAGAAACTGTCTCTTCAACAAATGATGTTGAGAAAACTGGACAGCCACATGCAAAAGAATGAAGTTGGAGCCTTACCTTATACCATATATAAAAATTAACTCAAAATGAATTAAGGACCTAAATGTAGGACCTAAAGCTATAATACTCCTAGAAGAAAACATAAGGGAAAGACCTCATGACATTGGACTTGGCAATGACATCTTAGATATGATACCAAAAGCACAGGCAACAAAAATTAAAATAGAAAAATGAGATTCCATCAAATTTTACAACTTCTGCACATCAAAGGAAATAATCAAGGGAGTGAGGACAACCTATATAATGGGAACAAATGATGGCAAATCATATGTCTGATAAGGGGTTAATATCCAGAATATTAGAATAAAGAACTCCTATAAGTCAACAACAACAAAAGTAACCTTAAAAAGTTACATACATGGACAAAGGACTTGAATAAACATTTCTCTAAAGAAGATAAACAAATGGCCAATAAGCATATTAAAAGATGCTTAACATCCCTAATCATCAGAAAAATGTAAATCAAAACCACAATAAGATATTATCTCACACTCATTAGGACGGTTATCATCAAAAAACAGAAAATAACAAGTGCTGGGCCAGATGTAGAGAAATAGGAACTCTAGTACACTATTGATAGAATATAAAGTTTTGCAGCCACTATGAAAAACAGTAAGAATGTTCCTCAAAACACTAAAAGTAGAATTATCACATGATCCAATAACTCGACTTCAGGGTATTCATACAAAATTCAAAGCAGGATCTTGAAGAGATATTTCTACTTCCATATTCATTGCAGTGTTATTCACAATAGCCAAGAGGTAGAAGCAACCCAAATGTCTATCAACAGATGCATGGATAAAGAAAATGTGGTATATACATACAACAGAATACTATTTGGCCTTCCAAAGATAAATTCTGTCCCATGCTAAAACACAGATAAACTTTGAGGACACTGTGCTCATGCTCAGTGCTGAGTGAAATAAGCCAGTCACAAAAGGGCAAATACTGTATGACTCCACCTCTGAGATAGCTACAGGAGTCAAAATCATGTAAACAGAAAGGAGAATGGTGGTTGACAAGGGCTAGGGAGGGGGGGAAATGGGAAGTTGTTGTTCAATAGGTAGGGAGTTCTAGATCTGCAAGGTGAAAGAGATCTAGAGATCTGTTACCTAATAACAGCCCCACTGAACTGTACACTTAAGAAAGTTTAAAGAGTAACTTTTATATTGTGTTTCTTACCATGTATTTTTTTAAGTTCACACCATGAAAAAACATCAAACTTGAAATGAGAGACATTATACAAAATACCTACATCCATTCATTTCAAAAATAAATAAAAACTTCCATGACCTTTAAAAGATCTGTACTAGAAAAAAAGGATATTAGTGGGAAACCTGGTGAAATCCAAATAAAATCTACAGTTAATAGTAAATAAATAAATGAGCAAAAAAAACAAAAATCTATCTGAAATTACATGGCAACACAACAACAGAGACCAGAATTCTGAAAAAAAAAAAAAACACTGAAAATTAAGATTTAAAAGAAAGCCATCTATCAAGTACTGTTAAGGGATGTAATTACTGCCGAAATCACAGTCGAGAGTGAAAAGGAGAGCAGACTTGTCATCCAAAAGATTATTCAGAACACATTAAAAAGAGAAAACAAATGGGGCTGGGTGGCTCAGTTGCTTAAGCGTCGGACTTTGGCTCAGGTCATGATTTCACAGTCTGTGGGTTCAAGCCCCATGTCGGGCTCTGTGGTGTCACTCAGAGCCTGGAGCCTGCTTCAGATTCTGTGTCTCCCCCTCTCTCTGCCCCTCGCCCGCTCATGCTCTCTCTCTCAAACATAAGTAAACATTTAAAAAAAATGTTTTTAATAAATAAAAAGAGAAAACAAGGGGCACCGTGGTGGCTCAGTTGGTTAAGCGTCCAACTTCAGCTCAGGTCATAATGTCATGGTTTGTGGGTTCAAGCCCCATGCCAGGTTCTGTGCTGACAGCTCAGAGCCTGGAGCCTGCTTTGGATTTTGTGTGTGTGTCTCTCTCTCTGCCCCTCCCCTGCTCGCATTCTGTCTCTCTCTTAAAAATAAATAAACATTTTTAAAAAATTAAAAAAGAAAAAGAGAGAGGAAGCAAATAATTCCCAAATCACAAATTTCCACAAAAGAGCAGGCGCACTAGAATGCTGACAAGCATACAATAAGATTTAAGTTCATTTAAAATGGTACTGGGTAGTTTACTTTCCCTTCTACTATGAAACCACCCTCCTGCCATAAAGAGCTATAAAACTAGACAAAACATATACAGTAACAGTTTTCCGAGAGAGGATAGTATGTAGCACAGACGGTGTTCCCTGAGAGCACAACAAATGAACTAAGCTCTACAACTGCCTCCGCTCACTGCCTAAAAGTGATTTCAAAGTCACAGCACAGGGAGGGAAAACCAACAAGACCTGGTAGTCATGCCAAGTTGAAGAGACTGAGATGAGAGTATGAGGAGGCCAAACCAGCTAGGATTTATCGGGCAGTGTAACAGAAAGGAAGGAGCTGCAGAGAGAGGGGGCTCTGGAGATCAGCAGAAGGTATCCTCAAGACTATGGCTATGTAATGCTTTTTATATGAATAAATCAGTCTCCAAAAGGCTGGGGGTTGCGGGGGTGGGGGAGGCACTCAAAACCAACAGAGTGAACAATTCTCAGGCTCACACAGAGCATGGAATAGTTCACAGTCCTACCAGCCCCAGCAGAGAGATCATGTAATATAAGGGAACCTGGGTAGAGTCCTCAAAAGAGTCACATCCTAGTACGAGGGCCAAAGGAGGACAAGAACAAAAACTATTATGAATTCATAAGAAAACATAATAGGAAACCTCAAAACAATCAAAATGACACACAAATAACTAAATGCCAGAACAAAGTCCAACACGCTTTAAACAAATACTATAAATTCAGTACTCCACATAAAATCCAGTGTCTGGAATAAAAATTACAAGGTATGTAAAGAAGCCAGTAAATACAGACCAAAATCAGGATAAAAGCCAATAAATACAAACAAATCAAGTAATGATAGAGATGATAGAATTGGCAGAGAATGACCCTACTAAATACTATGAATCTTTTTAGAATTTTTTGAAGGATACAAAGGGAAATATGAAGACAATGAAGAGTGAAATGAAAGCTATCAAAACTCTGCACACAGAACTACTGTATGAAAAATACAACATCTGAAATAAAATAAAACTGAAAAACACGCTGAAAGTGATTAGCAACAGATGAGACACTAAAAAAAGGTCAATGAACATGAAGACAGAGCAACAGAAACTATCAAATGAAGCACAGAGGGAAAAAAAGATTGGAGAAAAAAATAATCAGTGCTTCAGTGGAGTATTATTATCTAGAGGATTAACACACTTGTAAGAGTCCCAAGAGGAGGGGCAGAGAGTGGCTGGAGCATTTGAAGAAATATTGGCCAAATATTTTACAAACTTAATGAAAATCATAAACTCACAAACCTAAAAATCTCAACAAACTCCAAGCAAAGGAGGCATAAGTAAAACCACACCAAAGCACATGAAAATCAAACTGCTGAAAACCAGTATCAAAGAGAAAATTTTAAAGGCAACTAAAGGAAGAAGCAAAACCTTATGTACAGAGAAACTAAGATTAAGAATAACAGTTTTCTCATTGCAAAGCTAGAAAAAAGTAGAAGATAACTTCAAAGTGCTAAAAGAAAAACTGTCCCTAGAATTCTCCCCAGTGAAAATCTTTAAAAAATGAATGTGTAATAACCACATGAAAAGATGCTCAACATTATTAGGCATGAAGGAAATGCAATTCAAAACCACTTTACACCTTGGCCATAATAAAAAAGACAGTAAGTACTGCTGTGAATGTGGAGAAATTGGAACTCACATGCACTGCTAGTAGGAATGTAAAACAGCACAGTCACTTTGGAAAACAGTTATGCAGTTCCTCAAATGGCTAAACACAGGTCACCGTACAACACAGAAATTCCACTTCTAAGTACACAAAAGAGATGAAATCATCTGTCTACACCAAAATTTGTGTATTCCAATGCTGGGGCAGAGAAAGTACCAATAGCCTGGAAAATACTGTGGTAAAAGAAAGTAGAAAATACTCAAAAAATAGAGAATAAAAGGAATATGAATGAACAGCAAGGCTCCTGATGGCCAAATACGGGCAATCTGAACAAGAAAATAAGTAAAATAGTAACAGATTATAAGCAACAGAAAAAAATAAAAATCCAATCCCGATAAAAGCAAATTATAATCAAACACATGAAAAATGGGGAGCTCTTCCTTACAACAGAATTCTAGCCGATAGAATTTCCATTAGTCCTTCTATAAATTGTTCCTACTATAAACATCAGTAGTGAAAAGCCAACATCATATGCTTCATGATATGATGTACTAAGAAGTACATGTCACTTCTGTACCCAAAACTGCATAAGCCAAGTTAATCGAAAGAAAACATTCAGCAGACCCATCTCACGCAGTGGTAGCGACCAGAAGAGCTACCCCATGGTACGGTAAAGAAGTCTGGAATACCAAAATGTATTTCTCAAACAAAGGCAATACAATAGAGCAAAAGATAAGCTTTTCAACAAACCTGGGGCTGGAACAACTGAACATCCACGTGCAAAAAACGAAAACGAAAACAAAAACAAAAAATCTGGATACAGACCTTACACCCTTCACAAAAATTAATTCAAAATAGATCACAGACCTAAACATAAAACACAAAACAACAAAACTTCCTAAAGAAGAAAACCTAGATGACTCTGGGTATGGTAATGACTTTTCAGATACATCAAAGATATGACCCATAAAATAAAATAGTAATAATAGAAAAGCTCGACCTCATTGAAACTAAAAACTTCTATTCTGTGAAAGGCATGTCAAGAAAATGAGAAGACAAGCCACAGACTGGAAGAAGGTGTTTGCAACAGACACATCGGATAAAGAACTGTTATCCAAAATATACAAAGGACTCTTAAAAATCCACAATAAGAAAACAAACGGGGCGCCTGTGTGGCTCAGTCAGTTGAGTATCCAACTTCGGCTCAGGTCATGATCTTACAGTTTGTGGGTTCGAGCCCCGCATCAGGCTCTGTGCTGACAGCTTGCTCAGAGCCTGCACCCTGCTTCAGATTCTGTGTCTCCTCTTTCTCTGCCCCTCCCTGGCTCATGCTCTGTCTCTCTCTGTCTCTCAAAAATAAATAAATGTTAAACAAAATTTAAAAAAAAAAAAAAAAAAAAAAAACAAGCAACCTGATTTTTTTGTAAATGGACCAAAGGCCTTAATAAATACCTCACCAAGAAGACATAGAGATGTCAAATAAGCATATGAAAGATCGATGCTTCACATTAGATGTCATCAAGGAAACTCAAATTAAATTAATAATGGGATACCACTATACAACTACTAGAAAGGCCAAACTCCAGAACACTGACAACACCAAATACTGGTAAGGATGAAGAGCAACAGAAACTCTCATACAGTGCTGCTGAAAATGCAAAATGCTACAACCACTTCTTACAAAGTAAGAAACTTACAAGTTTCTTACAAAAGTAAACATTTAATTCAGCAATTGTGCTCCTTGGCAATTACCCAAAGAAGCTGAAAACTTATGTCCACACAAAAACCTGTACATGGATGCTTACAGCAGTTTTACTCATTTCTGCCAAAACTTGGAAGCAGCCAAGATATCCTTCAGTTGATGAATGGATAAACTATGGTACATCCAGAAATGGAATATTATTCAGCACTAAAAAGAAATGAGCTATTTAAGCCATGAAAAGACATGGGGAACTTCAATGCATATTACTAAGTGAAAAGAGCCAATCTGAAAAGGCTTTAAGATTCCAACTATATGACATTCTGGAAAAGGCAAAATTATGGAGACAGTAAAAAGATTAGTGTTTGGGGAGGGTGGGTGAATAGGCAAAGCACAGAGCATTTTTAGGGCAGTGAAAATATATAGCGGGTACATATCATTTTGCATTTGTCTAAACCCATGGAAGATACAATGCCAAGAGTGTATAATGTGGACTTTGGATGATAATCATGTGTCAATGCAGGTTCATCAATTGCAACAAATGTACCACTTTGGTGGGGAATGTTGATAATAGGAGAGGCTATACACGTATGAGGTCAGGGAGTATATGTGAAATCTCTCTGCCTTCCCCTCAATTCTACTGTAAAGCTAAAACTGTTCTAAGGAATATATATATATAGAATATATATAGAGAGAACATATATATATATGTAGACTATATATAAAGAATATATATATACATATATATATATACAATATATATACAGCATATAATATATATGTATATACATATACATATACACACACACACACACCCGCAATAATACCCTGGCCCAAGAGAAGCTAATTTACAAAGGCTTAGTGAGGTTAAAAAAAAAGGTGGGGGAGGGAGGCAAAACAAATCTAGAAACCAAATCTTCATATCATGGTTTGGTATTCTTTCTACTTCATTAAAAGCAGCCATTAAAACATGTGTCCTTATCATTAGGCCTACACACTACATCAAGGGGAAAAAAACTACCAATTGACAAATAATTCCTAAATGCCTAATAAATTCCTAATACCCAGCCTAAGTGCTAGAAATATAACAATAAACAAGAACAATATAACCCTTACCTTCAAAAAATTTAAGTCCTTTTTTTAAAAAATGTTTATTTATTTGAGAGAGAGAGCACGAGCAGGGGAGGGGCAGAGAGAGAGGGAGACACAGAATCCAAAACTGGCCTCAGGCTCCAGCTGTCAGCAGAGCCTGACATGGGGCTTGAACCCAGGATCCATGAGCTTATGCCCTGAGCCGAAGTCAGACGCTTAACCAACTAAGCCACCCAGGCATCCCAAAATTTAAGTTCTAATAGGCAGAGGCAAAGGGGTATTAAAGAGCTGATTAATTTAAATAATGCATACAAGACACTCGGAATAGTAAATGTCATACAGTAAGTGTTCAATAAAAATCAGCTATTATCAACTGTAAATATTACCTTTAAATTTCTAAGTAATCAGCCTAATGTATACTAAGAAGAAAATCTTATTTGTCCAGATCTCTAAAAATCAAGACATTCTTTAGATGTTTTGGTACCAAATGTCCTTACTTTTGATCAGCAGGTCAGCTTTTAAAGAACTACCCCCTCCCCAATCTATCTCTTATAGGCCTATCCAGAGGTAGACATGTCCAGTTTCCTTATACAGGAATCTGAATCACTGCAGGGGCAGCAGGATAAGAAATACCAGAAGTTCAGTTCATACGGCTGAGTTCCACATGGACCCATCTCTATCAGCGTTACCCTGGTTCCCATTCTTCCTGAGGTCTGCTCAGCTTGTCCTTCAATTCTATCCTTCCAATAAGTCTCTTTTCTTGCTTAAGACAGCCAGACCTTGTGTAATCTTACAAAAAAAAAAACAAAAACAAAAACAAAAAAACCCTGATATAGTTTGGGGCGCCTGGGTGGCTCAGTCAGTTAAGCGTCCGACTTCAGCTCAGGTCACGATCTCACGGTCTGCGAGTTCGAGCCCCGCATTGGGCTCTGGGCTGATGGCTCAGAGCCTGGAGCCTGCTTCCAATTCTGTGTCTCCCTCTCTCTCTGCCCTTCCCCCGTTCATGCTCTGTCTCTGTCTCAAAAATACATAAACGATAAAAAAAAAATTTTTTTTAAATAAAGTAGTCCCATTTTTTTAAAGTAGTCCCATTTAAAGCCAAGCTGCATTGACTGCAATGATTTTAAAATATGTTAATATCTAAAAACTGTATTACCGGTGAAATAAAGCTCACAACATAATGATCATATCTTGCTTTCAAGTTTATTGACAACACCCTACAGTACTTTGCTTAATTATTTGTTTTGCTTACATTTCCACTCTCTATTTAGTCTTACTTTGCAAGCAGCCTATATCACAGCAGGAAACCCCTTCAAAATGCAAACCTCTCCAGCTCCAGGAAAGATTGAAATTAGGACAGCCACACTTGCTCATGTTTTACATTATAAGAATTTAAGAACTGCCTTACTTGGCCATACCATGCTTCATTCACTAAAAATTCTCTAGCACAGGGGCTCCAAGGAACACATGAAAGAACTATGGTTGTCCTACTTGCCACCAATCGAAAAGCCTAAAGCACATGCCAAAATATATTCATTCACCTTAATAAACCCATACTGGATCTGAGGGGCGCCTGGATGGTTCAGTCAGTTAAGTTTCTAACTTCACTTCAGTCATGACCTCATGGTCCATGAGTTCAAGCCCTGCATCAGGCTCTGTGCTGACAGCTCAGAGCTTAGAGCCTGGAGCCTGCTTCCAATTCTGTCTGCCCTTCTCTCTCTGCCCCTCCCCCCTCACACTCTGTGTGTGTGTGTGTATGTGTGTGTGTGTGTGTGTGTGTGTGTGTGTGTGTGTGTGTGTCTCACAAATAAACATTAAAAAAAAAATTTTTTTTTAATCCATACTGGATCTGTTACCATTACTCCACCCTCATCAGTTTTGAGACATTTCATATTTTAAGATTAGTAAAAGGTATTAAAATAGAAGGACAGGGGTGTCTGGGTGGCTCAGTCAGCTGAGCGTTCAACTCTTGATATCGGCTCCAGTCATGATCTCCCAGTTTGTGAGATCCAGCCCCCCATCAGGCTCTGGGCTGCCAGCACAGAGCCTGCTTGGGATTCTCTCTCTCCCTCTCTCTCTCCCCATCCCCCACTCGCACGCACACTCTCTCTCAAAATAAACATTAAACAAAATAGGACAAATAATGAAAAAAGTAAACTGAACATCCAGGGGTACCTCAGTAGCTCAGTCGGTTGGGCATCTGACTTTGGCTCAGGTCATGATCCCGGTTCATGGGTTTGAGCCCCATGGTGGAGTTCTGTGCTGACAGCCCAGAGCCTGGAGTCTGCTTTGGAATCTGTGACTCCCTCTCTCTCTCTGCCCCTCCCCCACACGTGCTCTGTCTCTCAAAAAATAAATAAACCTTAAAAAAAAATTCAAATTGCATGTGCACAGGTTATATGATAAACTCCACATATATTTCCTACCGCTGCCTTATTTGCAAATAAATGATTTGTTTCAACTTTAAACACTATAAAACTCAAAGTTTTGCTCCTGTAACTTTCAGATTTAGCCACTTTATAATAGATACCCTTTTATCTAGCAACTTCCAATATTAAACTCAAACCTGTTACCTCTTTCTCCAGTAAAAATTAATCAACTTTATAGTGGGGCTTTTTTTTTTTTTTAATTTTTTTTTCAACGTTTATTTATTTTTGGGACAGAGAGAGACAGAGCATGAACGGGGGAGGGGCAGAGAGAGAAGGAGACACAGAATCGGAAACAGGCTCCAGGCTCCGAGCCATCAGCTCAGAGCCCGACGCGGGGCTCGAACTCACGGAGCGCGAGATCGTGACCTGGCTGAAGTCGGACGCTTTACCGACTGCGCCACCCAGGCGCCCCTATAGTGGGGCTTTTAGAACTACTTCTTAAATTATCCTACTATAATGGCCTCTGGCAGCCAGCCTAGGTAGGTACCTTACATACCAGCAAGCATCAAAATCAAATTTAAACTACTTCAATTCCACTTAAATTCGATACTGAGTGTCTCCCAACAGTGTTTCAAGCAAACACAGATGATCTAAAACTTGATGTTTCAATTCTCATTGCTTCTTCTTCTAGTGTAGGGAAACAAACATAAGTAATTCAAGTTTGAACACAGTATCTGTATAGAAAGCCAAAAATAAAATACACCCAAATGAAAACCTTGTTTTGCAACATTAATATTCCAGCTTCCCAGCCTCTTTGCAATTTAAGTTTTAATTACCACATAAGTTCCCATTTCTACAACAAGACCCAAAATATTTACAAGATGAACAAGAGTAAAGCCCAACAACATTCACCTACCCAACATTTGGCAATCCAACAATACCAATTTTCAAGGAGGTTCCAAATCTTCCAATGATTGGGGGTGGTTTAATTCCATCACCTCCCTTTTTGGGGGGCATCTGAAATGTCAAAACATATATATAAACAAAATCTTTTACTATCCCCATTAACCAAAAACATTTCATCACACAAAAGATATTACTGAATAACAGATTTAAAATAAAACATACTGTATATACCAATCCAAAACTGTCACAGAGCTAAATCCACTTTATTTTTTAAAAAGTATTTTAAAAGTTCTAGAAACAGGTCTGATTCTGACAGTTGTCAAAGCAGTCACTCCTAAGAAGTCCCAGAAAGATTAATCTAAAAATATGTGACACCATAAATCAAAAATAAAATTTAGCTGCCAATCTTCCATCCATATTGTTCACAAAATTCTTTCTTTCTTAACCCGATATAAGGTCACAAGAATGAAAGCGTTCAGAAGCAGGAATAGAGAAAAGAGAGTCAAAGAAAATCCATTCTAGTACAACCTGCAACCAAGTCACCTCTCCCCAAACCACTCCTCGTACCTGGAACCCATTCTTTCCCATTTTCCCCACAAGCACCATTTTCACACGGATGAGCACACACCAGTATCAGAGTCTTGGCGACCACGTCTCTCCCACCTTTGGCACTGTAGATACGACTCAAGGGTCCTCACAAGCAACCTCCAGAATCCACGCTCTGGTTATTTCTAGTTCTAAATGAATCCACTAACTCTTTTTATTTACAAACTGAAACTTTCTAGGTCCCTGCTAATCTGGCTCCAAGTTCCTCCGTGCAGAATTAATCCCACTTTACTACTGCAAGCTGAACTCATGAGGACTGCTAACCTCACGTTCTACAAACTAGGAACTAAAACTGTCCCCGTCTTCTGGCGCCTGCTGAACCTCCAGCGGCCACACTGACGCCCTGCTCACAAGTGGTATTCCAGCCTCTTGATCTCTGACCCCTAGGGCCAGGGACCTCCCGTCTCAGGGTCTTAACTCACACCTGTTCCCAGCTTCAAAGCCCAGGCCTCTGCAAGAGCAGAGCCTCTCCAGTCCTCTGGCCTCCTACCGAGGGGTGGCCGGCAGCCCAGCCAAAGCGGGCCTCCACCCAACATCTACCCCCGTGGACTGGGCCACTGGCCATCCGGCCTCTCAAGAAGGCTTTCCCCAGTGTGCCGGGCGGAGGCGTGGGCCGCTCTCGGGACGCGCGGCCTAGTCCAAGAGCGCCTCATTCATCCACACACCACACGTTTCCCGCTGCCCTCGCCCATCCCGGCCACCCGGCCACCCGGCCACCCGGCCCTGGCCTCACGCCGGCCTCAGGGCCACGAGCTGGGGCGCCGAAGACTCGGCGGAGGGGACACCCGCGGGCTCGCTGAGGGACTCACCGTGCTCGGGGCGGGCGATGACACGGGGTCCCAGCGGCAGGGTAGACGGGTACTGCCGGCAGCGAGAGGAGGGGAGGAAGGAGGAGAAAGCGCAGGCCCGGCCCCTCCGCCGAGCAGCACGCACGACGGCGGTAGCGGCTGTAGCAGCAGCGGCGGCGGCGGCGGCGGCGGAACGGGCGGGCCGGGCGCCGGGCGGCACCTGCGCGCAGATCGCGCGCCCCGCCCCGCCCCTCGCTCCTGCCCACCCGGTCCATTGGCCCGACGAGCCGGGAGGCGGGAGCAGGGTGGGAGGAGTCGCGAGGCGCCCGAGCAGGCGGGAGGAGGAGCCGGAGCTGGAGCCCGTCTGACTGTCTCCCCAACTCATCCTGCCCTCCCGCTCCGCTGGCCCCGGGAGCGCGCGTCTTCCGCCTTCTCAGCACGTGGAGCTCCTGGGACCCGGGTCTCTGCTTCCCTCCCGGAGCGCGCCCGGCGTTGCCGCACACGCTCATTCGTTGGCCTGCAGCCGCACATTTCACCCGCTGGACCTCGAAGCGCCCTCGGCCAGACCGCCCGCCCCGAGACGGGTCTCACGAGGTCTGGCGAACAGCCGTGCCAAACCTGCGGACCTCCTGGCTGCTAACCGAGTCCTCCGGGGCCAAGACCCCAGCTTGCCATCCTTTTCTTACAACTTTCTTGAGTCAACCCAAATGGTGAGAAGCTGTTAAATAAACTTAACTAAAGGGGGAAAAAAAAAAGGCCAAGGGAAGCTTGTGATCTAAGGACTCCTTCATCACTTTATTGTCCAGGCGTTTTACAGGCACTGGATCAAAGAATGCATTTAATAGAGCCAGTTTCCCCTACTTTTCCTCTGGATGGTTATGAGCAAGGGGCTTTGGAATTTGGGAAACAGGTTCCCATCTGGATTCCACTACTTGTGACCCTGGACAAAGTAACCTCTCTGAGCTTTAATTTCCTCTTTGATAAAAGTGAGACTATTGAGACCCACCTTAGGAGGTTACTATGAGGATAAAACGAGATATGTGTGAAGCTTACAACAACAGTACCTGGCACATACAGGAAGGGCTCATAAGTAGTCCATAAAGGGTATTGTTAATACTAGGGTTCCATCCGATCTCACGCACACATACTACACCATGAGCTCCATCTGTAGAAGGAATTCCGTCTGTAAACGTTCAAGTATTTGTTGCAATGAATGTAATACCTTTCCCAAAATTGTGACCCTAGAAGCTTCTTTCAAGGAGACTAGTTCATGGGGCGCCTGGCTGGCTCAGTGGTAGAGCACGTGACTCTTGATTGGGGGGGGGGGGGCGGTTGTAAGTTGGAGCCCCTTGAAGAGACTACTGAAAAATAAAAAAGCAAAGATATTCGTAATAAAGGGAAAAAATATGAACTGGTTGCTATCCCATTTTATAGATGAGGGAACAGTATCATAAAGGCAATGTAATTTGGATGTCACACAACTAGTAAATGACAGAGGCCAGATTTCAGACCCAATCTAACTGAAAGATTTGTTCCCTTTAAGCCAAATTTTTTTCTAATATAAACTCCTTATAAGCAACAACTGAGCCATTATTTATAATAAAATTGCATTACGGTTTTTTCAATCTTTTTTAAGTTTATTTATTTATTTTGAGAGAGAACAAGTGGGGTAGGGGCACAGAGAGAGGGGGACAGAGGATCCAAAGCAAGCTTTGTGCTTACAGCAGAGAGCTGATGGCAGGGCTCGAACTCACAAACCATGAGAGCATGACCTGAGCCAAAGTCAGACATTTAACTCACAGAGCCACCCAGGAACCCCAGCATTAAGGTTTTTCATAGCCCTATGAAAATGATCTACTGAGGTAGGTTAAAAAGCTGCTTCTGTAAATTTGGAATTCTCAAAGACACAGGCAACTTGATTTGATTTTTTTAATATCATTCATAAACATGCACTGTTTATATTCTCTCAATCTAGCTCCTTTGTTGCCAGGACCATGCATTTTTTAATTTTTTTTTAATGTTTATTCATTTTTGAGAGACAGAGCATGAGCAGGGGAGGGGCAAAGAGAGAAGGAGATACAGAACCTGAAGCAGGCTCCCGGCCCTGAGCTGTCAGCACAGAGCCCAATGCAGGGCTCGAACCCACAAACCATGAGATCATGACCTGAGCCGAAATCAGACGCTTAACTGACTGAGCTACCCAGGTGCCCCTGAAGCATACATTTATAAAACAGGGATCTGAGTACACTCTAGCTATGAAACAGAGGGGAGCTAACTAGCCCACATTTTGTACCCACCATCAGTATAAAATTATGACTAGTCCTAGCAGAGTAATTCCTAATCATTTACTGCTGTTTTAGTGGTGAGGTTCTATAGTTGGTTTTCACACTGCTGCTTATGGAAACAGAGAGGAACCATTACTTAAAAAGCTGAAAAATCCCAGAGAGCCCGCTCTGCCCAGCAACCAGCCACTCCACTACTAATTGAAAGTGTTCCCCAGTCGTAGAGTAGTAGAATCATCTTCAACTTATCACTGTCTTTGAGCCAAATATAGCTACTTTTTCAATCTCAGTGTCTCTCACATCTACCCATTCCCTTCAATTCACACTATCAAGTCCTTGAGTCAATCATCTGTTTTTCTATTTGCAGTTACATCTTTCTTGCTTGCACTTTTGACCACCTTTAAAGTGTCTTGACAAAGCAGGTCACACAGATCTCAGTGAGCTAAGCAGACTTTCAGGAGAGGCCATTTGCTACTGCTGAGTTACCTGATAACAGGACTCCATTTCCAACTCAGTCACTGGGGGTCAATTCATATTAACAAGATAGAGAATCTGACTGGCCCAGTTTAGGTAAAGTTCTAGCAAGGGCCCAGTCAGCCTTGGCCAAGCAGGTAGAGGTCATATAGTGGAAACAGCCCTATGAATGACCTTTACTACTAAAACAGGCAGTTCTCAGGAAAGATCCTCACAGGCTATCTACTATTCCACATGACAAATGAAGACTCAGTGAGACAAACAGGATAATAACTTTAGGGGGGAAGGGAACCACTTGCAAAAAAGAAAGTACCCCAGGGAATGGGAGAATTGGGGAGGTTTTGGTCAAAGGGTACAAACTTGGAGTTAGACGATAAGTTCTGGGGATCTAATGCACAGCCTTGTGATTATAGTTAATACCATATTATATACTTGAAAGTTACTAAAAGACTAGATCTTAAATGTTCTCATAAAAAAGAAATGATAATTGTGTGAGGTGATGGAAGTGTTAGCTAGGGCTGTGGTAGTAATCATATTATATTTGTATATCAAATCAACACTTTGTACACCTTAAACTTAAATAGTTATATGTCAACTATGTCTCAATTTCTTAAGGTACGCTCCAGTTATTAAGTAGCATTTTTTCTCTGTTACCTACCATCACATTTTTCTCTCTACATTAAACTTCTATCATATATCCAGTGTCCAGAAAATAGTCCCCATATATTTAGAATATCCTATTCTTCACTTTTTGTTGTTCATATAAAATTATTTTCTTTTTTTTTAATTTTTTTTTTTTTAGCGTTTATTTATTTTTGAGACAGAAAGAGACAAAGCATGAATGGGGGAGGGTCAGAGAGAGGGAGACACAAAATCTGAAACAGGCTCCAGGCTCTGAGCTGTCAGCACAGAGCCTGACGCAGGGCTCAAACTCACGGACCGCGAGATCATGACCTGGGCCAAAGTCGGCCGCTTAACCGACTGAGCCACCCAGGTGCCCCAGTAAAATTATTTTCTTAAATACCTACCCCATGCCACTGCTCTAGGCTTTGAAGCAGTGAAGAAAAAATAAATATGCCCTTTGCCCTCAAGGAGTTTGCAATCTGTTAGATAAACAAGTCATTATACAAATAACTATATAAGAACCTGGTAAAAAAATCTATAGGATGCCTAGGTACTTGTATTACAATTTGAAGATGTGTAATAACCCACCTTGATTGTCCTTACTTTCAGGACTTCTTATGAACCAGGCAGTGCTTAATCATCCCCTTTCTCTGTTTCATGAAAAACAGTACACACACTGCAAGGCATCAGCAAAGAAGCAGGTTTTTAGTTTTCATTCTTCCACTTAACAGAGCATGATTTTGAATTTTTGCAACTGGACCGTAAGTTACCTGTGAAGCAAAACTTATGTTTAATCAACTGTTCTCTCTTCTGGAATTACTCGTTGTATTTAAAAGAATGCTGACTAATTAAACAGTCCAGGGTGCCTGGCTGACTCAATCGGAAGGACATGTGACTCTTGATCTCAGGACCGTGAGTTGGAACCCCATGTTGGGTGTAGGTGATTACTTAAATAAATAAACTTTAAAACAAATAAATAGGGGCGCCTGGGTGGTTCAGTCGGTTGAGCGTCCGACTTCGGCTCAGGTCATGATCTCGCGGTCTGTGAGTTCGAGCCCCACGTCGGGCTCTGTGCTGACAGCTCAGGGCCTGGAACCTGCTTCAGATTCTGTGTCTCCCTCTCTCTCTGCCCCTCCCCCACTTTCACTCTGTCTCTCAAAAATGAATACATGTTTTAAAAAATTAAAAATAAATAAATAAATGAAATTTCAAAATAAAATAAATAAATAAATAGATATAGAATCCAGTTCTCATCCCAGAAACTACTAGAGTTTTGTCATCTAATCTCTATCATAATCCATAGATGAAGATTTAGGGATTCTTGAAAGAAAACTTGCATACTGTTTTCCCAGAGGCAACATAAAAAGGCATATGCCAATCTAAAAAAATGAATATATTACTAATGTACTTACCTAGGATGCTTTTAGTTACAAGTTACAGAAATTCTGATTCAGTGGCAATTTATACTGTGTAACAAAGTCCAGAGAGAACTTCAGGATTAACAGATTCTGTAGCTCAATACTATATTCAAGGCTCTTGGTTCTTTCTGTATCAAGGCTGTCTTCTCCGGGCTTCCTTGGTTGTCATCCTCAGGCTAAAGAAGAAGACTGCTATAGCAGTTCCAGGCAACACACCCAGAAATTACTATGTTTGGGAGCGGGGGAGAAAGCATCTCTTCTAACAGCCCTGTCTTAGAAGAAAGGAAACAGGGGCACCTGGGTGGCTCAGTCAGTTGGGCATCCAACTCTTGATCTCGGCTCAGGTTGTGATCTCACAGTTTGTGAGATGGAGCCCCACACCAGGTTCTACAGTGACCTCGAGGAGCCTACTCAGGATTCTCTCTCTCTCTCTCTCTCTCTCTCTCTCTCTCTCTCTCTCTCTGCCCCTCCCCTGCTGGAGGGCTGTCTAGCTTTCTCCCTCTCGCTCGCTCTCACTCTATTTCTCCCCCATACCCCCTCTCTACTCCTCCCGTGTTCGTGCGTTCTCTCTCAAAACAAATAAATTTTTTTGAAAAAGGAAACATGTCAGAAACCCTCCAGCAGTCTTGTTTCACTGGGCAAAATTGGGGTTTATGCCTATACCTGAACCAAACACTTGCAGAGGAAATGCAGTTACCCTTAGACCATTCAGCCCACCCTAGGCGTGAGAAGAGAGATCAACTTCCTCAGACATATGGCTATGTGGGAGATGGATAGGTATCTGAGCAAAACCAGGGTTGTATAAGAAAAGAACACCAGTGGGGCGCCTGGGTGGCGCAGTCGGTTAAGCGTCCGACTTCAGCTCAGGTCACGATCTCACGGTCCGCGAGTTCGAGCCCCGCGTCGGGCTCTGGGCTGATGGCTCGGAGCCTGGAGCCTGTTTCCGATTCTGTGCCTCCCTCTCTCTCTGCCCCTCCCCCGTTCATGCTCTGTCTCTCTCTGTCCCAAAAATAAATAAACGTTAAAAAAAAAAAAGAAAAGAAAAGAAGAACACCAGTTATGTCCACTATACTTCCTGGGCCGTTTTTTCAACGTAAGAGTTTGAGCACTGTCTGATAATTCTGAAAGAAGTCAGTGGCATTGGTAGTCACCCAGTCTAATGTACATAACTGTAATAAATGTTGGCACACCTAGTTCACTAAGAAAGCACCGAAGAAAACTGATCATTTTCTAGTAATACGTAATGGTCTTATAAAATGAGAGCTTATGAAAATACTAGTTTTATTAACCTTTACAAGACACTTAATGTTCTAGTCATGGAAAGGGAAGATTACTTACCGAAGGGTGTCATAAGAGTTTCATCAATTGAACGGGAAATTGGGGGATGTTGCACATAGGCCTAGGTTACCGAACTTACAGCCTCTCCTACTAACTAACACGAGCTCTGCATAATATTTCCCCTTCATTACAGTTTTGAACTTGTGTTGTTCATTTCAAAGAATAGGGTACTAGTCAGGATAGGCTGGATTATAGTAACAGACAACTCCAAAATTAGAGTCTTAACAGAATAGAAGTATCTCTCTTAGACGAAGTCTCCTGGAGGTCCACTAAATGGCCCATGAGTTGTCATGGCACTTCTAGGCTGCTCAGTCTCTAAATCCTTCCAATATCAAAGTGACATTTCTTGGCCAATGTAAGGCACATGGCCACATCCAATTTCAAGGGGCAGGGAATCCTTGTACCCCAAAGTAGAAAAAATTAGATATTGATGAAGAGTGATAATGCCCAACAATATTCACAAGTAGATGTTTTTTCAATATCATTACCTTTCCTTTTTTTTTTTAAGTTTATTTATTTTGAGAGAGAGAGAGAGAGAGAGAGAGAGAGAGAGCATGTGCGTGCATGTGAGGTGGGGAGAGGCAGAGAAAAAGGGAAAGAGAGAGAATCTGAAGCTGGCTCCACACTGTCAGTCCAGAGCCCGGCTTGGGGCTCGAACTCAGGAACCGTGACATGATGACCCAAGCCTAAATCAAGGGTTGGACACTTAACTGAGCCACCTAGGCACCCCATTCACAAGTAGATTCTATGAAAGGCATTCTTTCTTTTTTTTTTTTTTTTAATTTTTTTTTCAATGTTTATTTATTTATTTGGGACAGAGAGAGACAGAGCATGAACGGGGGAGGGGCAGAGAGAGAGGGAGACACAGAATCGGAAATAGGCTCCAGGCTCTGAGCCATCAGCCCAGAGCCTGACGCGGGGCTCGAACTCCCGGACCGCGAGATTGTGACCTGGCTGAAGTCGGACGCTTAACCGACTGCGCCACCCAGGCGCCCCTGAAGGGCATTCTTTCTAAATCACTTAGTTCTTATCAATATATGAAATACTGCAACCAAAGCTGCCCTTCTTTCTAAGATGATTCTTAGAAAAAAGTGATGACTGATGTTACTTTGGTGGTGCCTACTCATCCCACAGCCCCCTCATTTTAAGAAAAATCCATTCTCCTCTCCCTACAGAGGGGTGGGCCTAAGTCTTCCTGTGTGTATCACATGAACCCTCCAGCCACGGTAGACTGGACCAGGATTGATGAAAACCAGACCCAAGCTGGGCAATCAAGATTCTCTTGAGAAGTTGGACGTGGGACATAGCAATAAATACTGTTGACTGCTTGAAGAACACAGAATCAGGGCCATGTCAGACACTCTCGACAGGTACAGACAAAGCTCCTCAAAAGAAAGGAAAATAAGACAGGGCAGGCAGGAAAAGGGGGAGGTAATCAACCATGTGGTCCTTCGATCACAAGTGCTGACTTTCTAGTTCAAGTCTAGTCCTCCTAAAGCCCTGATGTTTTTGGACGTTGGACTGTATGAGATAACCCTGTGTTCTACCAAGACCTCTGGTTTTCTGTTCACATTGGTTTGCAAGGTGTTTCTATTTCTTACAGCCAAACAATGGTTGTAGTAACCAAAGCAAAGAATTTACACAGTCCTGAAAACTTTTAATGTACGGTAGGGGCACAGTGATCCAATATGCCTCTTGCCTGTAGTTTTAAATTACAAGGCATTATTTCCCGGGGTGTGTTCTGTAGAACAGTGATCCTCCAAGCTGCTCTATGGAACAAGGGATCTAGGATCAGGTAAGTTTAGGGAGTGCTGCATACGACATCCCCCTTTTGGAGACTTATACGTTAGTATATTTAAGGTTCTGAGAAGTTCTGCTGTAAAGATACCTATTAAGTCTCTTTAACCCAGCATTACCAGATGTATACATACTTTTCCTTATAATACACATTAACATGCCTCAGAACATGTGCTCTATAGGGTCGCAACCCTTCAAAAGTTGCTATTATAATGATTCAGGGAAAGTACTTTTTGGCTGGAGTAAAAATCTGTTGAACATTGTCTTCCCTTGCTTTTTTAACTACCAAATGACAAAAAAAGATTCTTTAACAAGGAAAAAAAGTGAGCACCAACCCTAAGAAAAGCATTGCTCCCGCAAGATGTCTCACTACCAAGTTGAAATTTAGAATCACAATGAAGAGTTTTGTGCTTCATCTTACTCTGCATGAGAAGACGCCTTTTTAAGAGGAGTAAAAGATCTCCAAAGAGGGGGATGAAATTTGGAGGCTTTCTTGAGCGACTCCAGAAAATTATTGAGGAATCTCCCTCTAGAAACTACCTTTGGGATATCCTGATGGCTGATAGGAGACCCCCTGAATAGGCTAGCCACCGCTCTCCTGCTCAGCGCTTTGACTTCCTGGCCAACTGAAGCAATAAATAATAGCTCAGGTTCTTGCTCCTTCAAAGTAGAGCTAGATTAAAATGACCTAAGTATCAAGGGAAGAAGCACTACTCACGATCATCTTCAAGATCAGATGATTTCTACCGCTTCTGTTTGTCTCCAGAGGTTTTTAGGTTGAGAGAATGAAATGCTTATCAAACCCCTCTTGTGTGACAGATACTGTGCCAGCCATTTTACGTTTGGGACCCATTTTACCAACTCTAGAAGTATGTACTGCTACACCTCTTTTACAGCCCAGGACATCAAGTCTGTAAAGGGTTAGGCAATTTTATTACAGTCTCATTGTTAGTAACTATTAGGCTATATAAAACCAATTCCATCTGACTCCGGAGTTCTTGTGCTTTGTATGTAAATATGCTTGCCCCACAACATTCAAATATGTTTTTCACATGGTAAATGATGCAGTCTAACACTACAGATAAAAACAGGTGTGTGTATTTGTGTGTATCAGATAACATATTCAGTATATCAGTGGGCTTTGGTATTCAAGGACAAACAAGACCCTGGAAACATTAAGGCTTCAGTATTCATGACATGACCAGGGTTATCTAAATTGAGGCAATGATTAAGATGTTGTGTCAGGGAACAGTTTATTCAGGGAATGCTAGATGAATTGCCCTGAAATCACTGTGCAACTATTAAACGATGCACGTAAGTAGGACGATGAAGTCCCAGAACTGTGTTTCTTCTCGTTTCTACTGTCTTTTAACCACGCTTCGCATTACAGCTTGAAGAAAAGTATTTTCTAACGATGCTTCTAAAGTAAACAAAGGACACTGCCTGACACACTACCGAGACGACCACTCTAAAACAAATGAACTTAAGTACATATCAAAGTTGGTGGTGATAGGGGCGCCTGGGTGGCGCAGTCGGTTAAGCGTCTGACTTCAGCCAGGTCACGATCTCGCGGTCCGTGAGTTCGAGCCCCGCGTCGGGCTCTGGGCTGATGGCTCAGAGCCTGGAGCCTGTTTCCGATTCTGTGTCTCCCTCTCTCTCTCTGCCCCTCCCCCGTTCATGCTCTGTCTCTCTCTGTCCCAAAAATAAATAAACGTTGAAAAAAAAAAACTTGGTGGTGATAAAACCACACAAAAGAACTATTTTAAGGTTTTTTTTAGAACGCAAGACTTTGACTACATTTATTCCTAGAAAGTCAAATTTTAAATGTCATTTGATAGCCTAAGGAGTAGTAAAAAAATTTTTTTTGATTTCACTTTTGAAATTATTTTATGGGTATTATAGAGTAAATAATTATGTTAATGTTTTGGATCCCAAACTTTCCATGTAGGAGATGCATCATATAGAAAAGCAAAAAAGTGGGGTACCTGGGTGGCTCAGTCAGTTAAGTGTCCAACTTCGGCTCAGGTCATGATCTCACAGTTTATGGGTTCAAGCCCACATCAGGCTCTGTGCTGACGGCTCATAGCCTGGAGCCTGCTTCGGATTCTGTATGTGTGTGTCTCTCCCCACCCCTCCCCTGTTCACGCCGTCTCTCAAAAATAAACACTTTAAAAAATAAAAATAAAAAATAAACAGTTAAAAATGGTTAAAAAAAATAAATCATCATACTCATAAAAAAAAAAAGTAAAGCAAAGAAGTAAAAGCCCTATAATTTTTTATTTCCTGAAAGAAATGTCTGAAAGAGCCTAGAAACCATGACAACCCAGTAGCAATAAACAGCCTTAGCACCCAGATTTCACCATATTTAGGATAGCTGATCCCAGGTCTGAAACAGAAATGTACAAAATGAGCCTGGGATGTCATCTACTTGAAGGCAGGAAATTATCAAAGACCGTTGGGGTCATAGCAAAATTATACAAAAGTCAGCTTCCTCTGGGGCTTCCTCTGGCCAAATACAGACTAATTTAAACTTCCAACAGGAAAAATGACTGCACCTGACTGAGACACATGGAATATATAAAATTCATGAGTTCACAGAGTTAGCAAAAAGAAAACTAATCACCTAGTTAATTAAATACACAAGTCACTGGTCACCATTAGAAGTAGGGCAGTGTAGGGGCACCTGGGTGGCTCAGTCGCTTAAGCGTCCGCCTTCACCTCAGGTCATGGTCTCACAGTTCGTGAGTTCGAGCCCCGCATCAGGCTCTGTGCCGAATGCTCAGCCTGGTGCCTGCTTCCAATTTGTGTCTTCTCTCTCTCTGCCCCTCCCCTGCTCACACTCTATCTCTCTCTCTCTCAAAAAATAAACAGAAAATAGTATGGAGTTTCCTCAAAAAACTAAAAATAGAACAACCCTACGACCCAGCAATTGCACTACTAGGCATTTATCCACGGGATACAGGTGTGCTGTTTCGAAGGGACACATGCACCCCCATGTTTATAGCAGCACTATCAACAATAGCCAAAGTATGGAAAGAGCCCAAATGTCCATCGATGGATGAATGGATAAAGAAGATGTGGTGTATATATATACAATGGAGTATTACTTGGCAATCAAAAAGAATGAAATCTTGCCATTTGCAACTACCTGGATGGAACTGGAGGGTATTATGCTAAGTGAAATTAGTCAGTCAGAGAAAAACAAAAATCATATGATTTCACTCATATGAGGACTTTAAGAGACAAAACAGATGAACATAGGGAAGGGAAACAAAAATAATATAAAAACAGGGAGGGTGACAAAACAGAAGAGACTCATAAAGATGGAGAACAAACTGAAGGTTGCTGGAGGGGTTGTGGGAGGGAGGATGGACTAAATGGGTAAGGGGCACTAGGGATCTACTCCTGAAATCACTGTTTCACTATATGCTAACTAATTTGGATGTAAATTTTAAAAAATAAAATTAAAAAAAAAAAAGAAGTAGGGTAGTGTGTTAGTTTGGTAAGGCAGCCATTACTGAGTACCCCAAATTGGGGGGCTTAAACAACAGAATTTCCTCACAATTCTAGAAGCTAGAAATCCAAGATCAAGGTGTTGGCAAGGTTGATTTCTTCTGAGGCCTCTCTCCTTGGTGTGGAGTTGACCACCTCCTCCCAGTGTCCTCACATGATCTTCCCTCTGTGCATGTCTGTGTCTAACTTTCTTCTTATAAGTACACTGGTCATATTGATTAGGGCCTATTCTAATGAGCTCATTTTAACTTAAGTACCTCTTTAAAGGCTTTATCTCCAAATACAGATACCGGAGGTTAGGACTTCAACATAGGATTTGCGAGGGCAGGGGACACAATTTAGTTATGACAGGCCCCAAGTCCTTACTTTGAAAATTAGAAATTCATGGAAATGAAAAGAGAATTTATCTTGCCTGTTCCATACAAGCTGTATTGTAGAACCACTAAATAGCCCTACTTGAAGAGAGAAATCAAGTTAGTAAATGTAAGAGGAATGATAGAATTAGAAAACCACTATTTTGTGGTTTAGACAATGCTCATCAATGGATGATAAAACTATTTAGGAGAAAAGTTGATAGTTCACATTACAACTTAAACATTAAACAGTTACCACCAGTCAATTTAGCATCTCTAAAAGTAAGACAACCAGGCATCATACAACTCCTGACGTGGTGCAATATAACTTATACCACATTGCCTATGAGATATTCTTGCTAAGCAAATTAAAAGCGAATCTAAGAGAACCTCAGTTTTAACTTCCAAATAACATGAAATACAATGGATAGGAAGATAAGTTCAATTACACTACAAGGAAGCAATTATTCGAATCCGGAATGTAGGACATTCTACAGTATAACTGATCTGATTTTTTCAAGTCAATGGCATGAGAAAATAATAAAGGGGGAGAACACCGTTCTAGATGAAAAGATTTAAGAGTCATGGGGCACCTGGGTGGCTCAGTCAGTTAAGCACCTGACTTTGGTTCAGGTCATTATCTCATGATTCATGAGTTTGAGCCCCCCATCAGGTTCTGCACTAACAATGTGGAGCCTGCCTGGGATTCTCTCTCTCCCTCTCTGCCCCTCCCCCACTTGCACATGTGCACTCTCTCAAAAATAAATATATTTTAAAAACTAAAAAAAAAAAAACGATTTAAAAGTCACAACAACAAAATGTAATGTGTTGACCTTGTTTGAATCCTGATTTGAGAAAACAAACCATAAAAGAGTGTTTTCAAGATAATCAGAAAACTTTGGTGATTTTTAAAAATTTTTTAGTTTTTACATTTACTTATTTTTGAGAGAGTGAGAGAGCGAGCGAGAGAGAGAGCGCAAGTGGGGGAGGGGCAGAGAGAGAAGGAGACACAGAATCCAATGCAAGCTCCAGGCTCTGAGCTGTCAGCACAGAGCCCGATGTGGGGCTGGAACCCAAGAACGTGAGATCATGACCTGAGCCTAAGTCGGTCACTCAACTGACTGAGCCACCCAGGCACCCCAGTTTGGTGATTATTAATTAGATGATATTAAGGAAGAGTTATTAACCTAGGTGTGACAGTATTATAATATGTAAAATAAAAAGTCTTTATTTTTTAGACTCATATTGAAGTATTTAAGGGTGAAATGAGGGAAATGTTAGAAATTTGCCTATAGAAAATACAGAAGAGAAGGAAGAAGGGAGGAAGGAGGAAGGGATAAATGATAGATATGGCAAAATACTGATCAGTTTTGAAATTGCTAGACCAGCAGCAACAGCAGCATTGGGGAACTTGTTAGAATACTAATTCTTGGACCTCTCCCAGACCGACTGGATCAGACACTCCGAGAGGAAGACCCAGCAATCTATGATTTAACAAACTCTCCAGCTGATTCTGATGCAGCTAAATTTGAGAATACTATGATAGAAAAAAGGGCTCCTGAGAATTTTAAGAGTGTTGAATATTTTGTAGTGTGCTTGAAAACTGTCCTTATAAAAAAAGATTGTTAAAAAAAAAAAAACCACAACTGTTTGTGTTATATGTGATAGTCTGGAGGAGTATGAAGTCTAACCACCGTGAGTGGTCATGTATAGTGCAAATAACCCGAAGAAGTGACTGTCTCTCAATAACATTGTTTAAAAGAGGAAAGCAGGGGAGGGGGTAAAAAAAAAAACAGAGAGAGAGAGAGATTGGAAAGCAAAAGGGCCCCTGGGTGGCTCAGTTGGTTAAGCGGCTGACTTCCACTCAGGTCATGATCTCATTGTGAGCTTGAGCTCCATATCGGGCTCTGTGCTGACAGCTCAGAGCCTGGAGCCTGCTTCAGGTTCTGTGTCTCCCTCTCTCTCTGCCCCTCCCCCACTCACACTCTGTCTCTCTCTCTCTCTCTCTCTCAAAAGTAAATAAACATTAAAAAAAAAAATTTAGGAGCACCCGGTGGCTCAGTCAGTTAAGTATCCAACTTTAGCTCAGGTCATGATCTTGCGGTTCATGGGTTTGAACCCCACATCAGGCTTGTCGCTGTCAGCCTGTCAGCACAGAGCCTGGAGCCTGCTTCGGATTCTGTGTCTCCCTTTCTCTCTGTGCCCCTTCCCTGCTTGTGGTCTGTCTCTCTGTGTCTCTCAAAAATAAATAAATGTCAAAAAAAATTTTTTTTTTATTTTTTTAATATAAAATCTGTTGTCACATTGGTTTCCATACAACACCCAGTGCTCATCCCAACAGGTGCCCTCCTCAATGCCCATCACCCACTTTCAGCTACCTCCTACCCCCCCCCCCCATAAACCCTCAGTTTATTCTCAGTTTTTAAGAGTCTCTTATGGTTTGGCTCCCTCCCTCTCTAATCTTTTTTTTTTCCTTCCCCTCCCCCATGGTCTTCTGTTAAGTTTCTCAGGATCCACATAAGACTGAAAACATATGGTATCTGTCTTTCTCTGTATGACTTATTTCACTTAGCATAACACTCTCCAGTTCCATCCACATTGCTACAAAAGGCCAGATTTCAGTCTTTCGCATTGCCACGTAGTATTCCATTGTGTACATAAACCACAATTTCTTTATCCATTCATCAGTTGATGGACATTTAGGCTCTTTCCATAATTTGGCTATTGTTGAAAGTGCTACTATAAACATTGGGGTACAAGTGCCCCTATGCATCAGCACTCCTGTATCCCTTGGGTAAATTCCTAGCAGTGCTGTTTCTGGGTCATAGGGTAGATCTATTTTTAATTTTTTGAGGAACCTCCACGCTGTTTTCCAGAGAGGCTGCACAAGTTTGCATTCCCACCAACAGTGCAAGAGGGTTCCCGTTTTTCCACATCCTCTCCAGCATCTATAGTCTCCTGATTTGTTCATTTTAGCCACTCTGACTGGCGTGAGGTGGTATCTCATTGTGGTTTTGATTTGTATTTCCCTGATGAGGAGCGACGTTGAGCATCTTTTCATGTGCTTGTTGGTCATCTGGATGTCTTCTTTAGGGAAGTGTCTATTCATGTCTTCTGCCCACTTCTTCATGGGATTATTTGTTTTTCAGGTGTGGAGTTTGGTGACTTCTTTATAGATTTTGGATACTAGCCCTTTGTCTGATATGTCATTTGCAAATATCTTTTCCCATTCCATCGGTTGCCTTTTAGTTTTGTTGATTGTTTCCTTTGCTGTGCAGATGATTTTATCTTCATGAGGGCCCAATAGTTCATTTTTACTTTTAATTCCCTTCCCTTTAGAGATGTGTCAAGTAAGAAATTGCCATGGCTGAGGTCAGAGAGGTTTTTTCCTGCTTTCTCCTCTAGGGTTTTGATGGTTTCCTGTCTCACATTCAGGTCCTTTTTCCATTTTGAGTTTATTTTGTAAGAAAGTGGTCCACTTTCATTCTTCTGCATGTTGCTGTCCAGTTTTCCCAGCACCACTTGCTGAAGAGACTGTCTTTATTCCATTGGATATTCTTTCCTGCTTTGTCAAAGATTAGTTGGCCATACTTTTGTGGGTCCAATTTTGGACTCTCTATTCTATTCCATTGGTCTATGTGTCTATTTTTGTGCCAATACCATGCTCTCTTGATAACTACAGCTTTGTAGTAGAGGCTAAAGTCAGGGATTGTGATGCTTCCCGCTTTGGCCCTCTTCTTCAATATTACTTTGGCTATTCGGGGTCTTTTTTGGTTCCATACAAATTTTAGGATTGCTTGTTCTAGCTTCGAGAAGAATGCTGGTGCAATTTTGATTGGGATTGCATTGAATGTGTAGATAGCTTTGGGTAGTATTGACATTTTGACAATATTTATTCTTCCAATCCATGAGCATGGAATGTTTTTCCATTTCTTTGTATCTTCTTCAATTTCCTTCATAAGCTTTCTATAGTTTTACAGATCTTTTTCATCTTTGGTTAGGTTTATTCCTAGGTATTTTTTGATTCTTGGTGCAATTGTGAATGGGATCAGTTTCTTTATTTGTCTTTCTGTTGCTTCATTATTAGTGTATAAGAATGCAACTGATTTCTGTACATTAATTTTGTATCCTGTGACTTTGCTGAATTCATTTATCAGTTCTAGCAGACTTTTGGTGGAGTCTATCGGATTTTCCATGTATAGTATCATGTCATCTGCAAAAAGTGAAAGCTTGACTTCATCTTGGCCAATTTTGATGCCTTTGATTTCCTTTTGTTGTCTGATTGCTGATGCTAGCACTTCCAACACTGTTAAACAACAGCGGTGAGAGCAGACATGCCTGTCGTGTTCCTGATCTCAGGGGGAAAGCTCTCAGTTTTTCCCCATTGAAGATGATATTAGCTGTGGGCTTTTCGTAAGTGGCTTTTATGATGTTTAAGTATGTTCCTTCTATCCTGACTTTCTCGAGGGTTTTTATTAAGAAAGGATGCTGAATTTTGTCAAATGCTTTTTCTGCATCGATTAACAGGATCATATGGTTCTTATCTTTTCTTTTATTAATGTGATGTATAACATTGATTGATTTGCGAATGTTGAACCAGCCCTGCAACCCAGGAATGAATCCCACTTGATCATGGTGAATAATTCTCCCCTGCTTGTGGTCTGTCTTGCTGTGTCTCTCAAAAATAAATAAATGTCAAAATTTTTTTTTCAAAAACTTTTTTTAAAGATAAAATAGGAAAACAAAATAGTGTTTTTCTGTGGTTCCCTTGAAGCTGACTTTCTAAGGTTTGATTTTTTTTTTAATTTTTTTAAGATTTTAAAAATGTTTTAAAAATTTTCAGAGAATCCGAAACAGCTCCAGGCTCTGAGCTGTCAACACAGAGCCTGACGTGGGGCTCGAACCCGCAAACCGTGAGATCATGACCTGAGCCAAAGTCAGATGTTCAACTGACTGAGCCGCCCAGGCACCCCTTTAATATTTTTAACATTTATTTATTTTTGAAGGGGGGGCAGAAAGAGGTAGACAGAGGATCTGAAGCAGGCTCCACACTGTGAGCACAGAGCCCCATGTGGGGCTTGAACTCATGAACTGTGAGATCATGACCTGAGCCGGAATCAAGAGCCAGCGGCTTAACTGACTAAGCCACCCAGGTGCCCCAGTTTGATTTTTTTTTTTTTAATGCTGTGCCAGGTACCCTACTGAGGAACAGGGAGATAAAACCAGATAAAATGCAATTGCTTCCCTCAATGGCTCCATAGCATAATGGGGAAAAGAAACAAAGGAGTCAATGTTTAACAACTGAGGGCTATACTGGAGGTGGGTAAATGCAATATGGCACCAAGACTGACGATAACTGGAGGGTTTCCTGGAGTCGGGAACACTTAGGCTAACTTGTAGAGACTGAGCAAGGTTAAATGAGATGCAAAGCAAGCAAGTCTCAGAGAAATGCAAGAAAACATTTCACTTAGAGTCACCAGGCAGCTAGGGCATAGCCAGGGCCTCATGGTGGCAGTGGATAGAGACAAGATCCTAAAGAAACCTGCCTGCTACACTTTCCACCACTGCTATTTCCGTCAATATTTCTGTTTATGTTCACAATCAAAGTGTAGTAAAGTCCCTACCATCCAGAAAAATAACCCTAAGAAAAGCCAGATTATGAAATTGTGAAAGTCTAGAATAAGCAAATAAAAGAAACAATTTGGCTTAAAGCCATTGCTCAAATTTATATAAAACTATACTGCTAATGAAAGTGCTAAAAGACTCCTTTGTATAGAACTGCTAGCTAAATATAACTCCCCAGTCATTTGTGAATAAATTGAAATGAGCTATCTTGGGAAAGTATAGAAATGTCATTATTCTTTAACCACAGATTCTGTCTTACATATGGGGCTTTCAAGCAGATATCTCATGATGTTTGAAGATTTTTTTCTTAGTGTTCTTTTTTTTTTTTTTTTGAGAGAGGGCGCAAGTGAGCAAAAGGGGCAGAGAGACAGAAAGAGAGAGAGAGAGAGAGAGGGGCTCACATTCACCCAATGCGTGGCTTGCGTTCACCTGATGTGGGACTTGAACTCACAAACCATGAATTCATGACCTGAGCCGAAGTCAGATGCTTAACAACTGAGCCACCCAGGTGCCCCTAACGTTAACGTTCTAATCCATATTATTTTTCTTCAAAATCTCGGGAACGTTGTGCCTATCAAATGTAACCGTCGTCTGTTGCACTTTATATTTATGACACAAATATCAACTTTAAAAAAAGTATGATGTAACGAATAGATCTTTGTCAGGTTGTTTGACAGCATGAAGCCAACCAAAGAATTCCACAAGTAACAAGAACAACTTATTTTTCCACAGAGATATAATAGAAATTTATTATCATACAAGCCACAAATATATCTTGTTATTTGAATAATACATACCAAGAGAAGAAATTAAGTTCAATAAGAGTCTATTTACTGAGACTATGATAAAGCAAAGCTTTGGCTATTTATATATTAGCACTCTACATAAAATAAGACCTTTCTGGTGCTTCATAATATGAAGGTTTTTTAGAATAATATTCTTTAAAATCACAAGTCATGTTTTTCTCTATGTTAAACTTAAAGTTTTCCTATTAATTATAAAATATTGATGTCATGGTATACCGAAAAAAAAAAAATGCAGGCATCAGAGCCAAATAACCTAGACTTGAAATGTGTCTTACCGCTCACTAGCTGTGTCCCTTTGATCAGTTCATTTGTCTCAGCCTCAGCATCCTGATCTCACCACCATCTTCTTCACAAAGGTTTTGCGACAGTTAAGAAAAATGGTGTATAGGGCAGCGAGTAGGCTACCTGGCACAAGATGAGAATATTCTACAGATATTATTGGTTCCCTTCCCTGACAGTCTTCAAATCAACCAAAACTTAGCAGCTTAACACAACAATGTAGTATTTCCGTGGGTTATCTGGGTAGTTTTTCTGCTTCAAATGACATCAGGCAGGCACTGGGATTGCTAGTGGCCTCTCTCATTTGGCGAGCATTTGGTGCTACCTGGCTGGGGTTGTTGGCTAGGGCACCTCAGTTCTCTCCATGGCCTCACCACGTAGCTCTGGGTACCTCTCAGCATGGTGGCGGCGTTTCAATTGCATTTCAGGAACAACAGGAAGTAAAAGCTGCCAACTCTCTTAGAGAGTCTATGTCCACAAGACCTAGAATGTTACTTTATCCACGTTTCATTGGTCAGAGCCAGTATAGATTCAAGGAATGGGAAATAAGCCCATCCCTTGATGTGAAGAGTGGCAAGCACCTATAAGAAGTACTAAGGTGGGGGCACCTGGGTGGCTCAGTCCGTTAAGCGTCTGACCTTGGCTCAGGTCATGATCTCATGGTTTGTGAGATCAAGCCCTGCGTTGGGCTCTGTGCTGACAGCTCAGAGCCTGGAGCCTGCTTCAGATTCTGTGTCTCCCTGTCCCTCTCAAAGAATAAATAAACATTAAAAAAAAAATTTTTTTTAAAGTCCTAAGGGAGACAATCTTTGGAAACTAGCCACTATGATCCACCCTCCAGCCACAATAATTCAGATCCCTTCCCTGTGCAAAATATATTCACCCCTTCTCAAAACCCCTAAAAGTCTCATACTATTAATATGGCATCAGGTCAAAAGTCCAGGAGGCGCCTGGGTGGCTCAGTCAGGTGGGCGTCTGACTTCGGCTCAGGTCATGATCTCACAGTTTATGAGTTCAAGCCCCACGTCGGGCTCTGTGCTGATAGCTCAGAGCCTGGAGCCTGCTTTGGATTCTGTGTCTCCTTCTCTCTCTGCCCCTCCCCGACTTGTGCTCTGTCTCTCGCTGTCTCTCAAAAATAAATAAATGTAAAAAAAAAAAAAAAAAGTCCAGGATCTTGTCAGCTAAATAAGGTCCAGGAGCACTTGAACTGCTATAGGTGTGGCCTCTCAGGTACAACACCTTGGTTGTAAAGATCTGTGAATGAAAAAGACAAATTATCTGCCCCACATGTATCCAACAATACAATGATGGAAAAGGGACAGAATATGCACAGTAGATACCTCCATTCAGAAGGGGATGGGCAGGTGGGAGGCACATAGCAGTCACCAGACCACAGCAATTCTGAGATCAGCCAAACGCATATTGTCATTTCCTCCTCCAACTCTGAGATCAGAAATGTTTTTCTTTTTTTAATGCTTAATTACTTATTTTGAAAGAGACTACAGGGGAGGGCAGAGAGAGAGCGGGAGAGAGAGAATCTCAAGCAGACTCCATTCTGTTAGCACAGAGCTCACAACTGTGAGATCATGACCTGAGCCAAAATCAAGGCCTCCCAGAAGGGAGGCTGTGAGCCTCCCAGGCCCCCCAGAAATGTTGATTAGGGCCTAGTTCTGCTTGCTAAAAGTAGTTCTTTTAGATTCTCTAGGCCCTGGGCTCTGCCCTAGCGGTCATTCTTCCTTTTCTGTAAGAAATGACCCATGTTCACAGCTGAGTAGTTTTCTCTACTTGCTTCCTGCCCAGAGTACGTAGGAGGCTCAGAGGCCTCTTTCGTTTTTAACCTATCTCTCTGTCCCTTTGGTCCATGCTTGTATAATTTGGCCTTTAAAAAAACTTTGTGGGGGGCGCCTGGGTGGCGCAGTCGGTTAAGCGTCCGACTTCAGCCAGGTCACGATCTCCCGGTCCGTGAGTTCGAGCCCCGCGTCAGGCTCTGGGCTGATGGCTCAGAGCCTGGAGCCTGTTTCCGATTCTGTGTCTCCCTCTCTCTCTGCCCCTCCCCCGTTCATGCTCTGTCTCTCTCTGTCCCAAAAATAAATAAACGTTGAAAAAAAAAATTTAAAAAAAATTAAAAAAAAAATAAATAAAACATTGAAAAAAATGAAAAAAAAATTTAAAAAACTTTGTGGGCTTCTTGTGTATCAAATTATAATCTACTCCATTAGATAAAAGCCACACCCACAAATCTCTTTGAAACAGACCCCCTCCACCCTGGATTCAGAGTCAGGTACTATGGGATAATGCCTTTAAGATTAAGGTTCTCTTAAGCCCTTTTGCCTAGCAGAGAAAATCCTAAGAGAGATGCACTTAAAATTCTTAGAAGGCCTATTATCTGGCTGGCAGCATTTTGGATTTGATCTTTGCCAGCCACATCCTGACTTGGACACTCTATATTCATATTTCATTACATGCAGCTAAAAGAAACTAATTGGTATTGGCAATATTCTGCCTGGAAATATTTTTAGCTATATTCACAAGTTCATTAGGTATGTCTTCTATCTTGCCTATCAGTACAGTTGGCAGTGTTCCCAAATTTTCCACCGTTACATGACAGGAGTTGCCTTTTCTCTAGCATATGCTAATTTTATCACTATCATTTACAGTCTCCTCAAGGCCCTCTGGCCCTCTACCCAATGGTCTCAAAGTCAGTGTCATGTGTTTTTAGTTTTTTGTAACGATAGCACCGTACTTTCAGATTCCAATTTCGTCTTAATTATCTGATATTATATTTAAAAATCCCCCAAACTTAGTGACTTAAAACAACAGAAGTTTTATTATTTCTTATGATGATGCTACAGTTTGTCAAAGGTTTAGCTGGGTGGTTCTTATGGTCCTATTTGGGGTCCCTTGTGTAACTGCAGTCCTAGTGGTTGGGTCTGGTACATACAAATGCTTCTTTACTCCCTTATCTGGTGCCTCAGTGCTCCTCCTTGTGGCCTCTCTCTCCATATATCTCCTCCTCCAGGGTCATTCCATGTGGCCTCTCTCCAGCTGAGTAGTCCAGATTTCTTACATGATTTTCAAGGTACAGAAAATGAAGTACCAGTTCCCTTAAGGCCTGAAATTGGAAGTCTCAGAAAGCCACTTCTGCTGTGTTCTCTTGGACAAAGCAAGGCAAAGACTAGCTCAGATTGAAGGGAGGGGAAATAAACGCTCTGTTAAGAACTGAATGTTTGTGTCTCCCCAGAATTCATATAATGAAATCTAACCTCCAATGTGATGGAGTTAGGAGGTAGCGCCTTTAGGAGGTAATGAGGTCATGAGGGTGGAGCGCCCATGAATGGGATTGGTGCCCATATAAGAAGACCCAGAGGGCCAGTTGGCTCCCTTTCCAGTGTGTGAGGAAATAACAAGTCGGCCACCTACAGCCTGAGAGGGGGCTCCCGCCAGAATTCAAACCTGCTGGCACCTTGATCTCAGGCTTCCAGCCTCCAGAACTGTGAGAAACAAATTTCTGTTTTCCAAGCCACTCAGTTTATGCTGTTTTGTTATAGCAGCCCAAGCTGACTGAGACATTCCACTTCTAACTATTAGAAACAAAATGTGCATTCGGGGAGTGGGGGAATTGTTGAGGGCCAATTTTAGGGCTACCACAACAGTTAAGTCTAGAGGTGCCTTGTTTGGGGTAAATTATAGGAAGTCTCAGTCCTGACTCCTTTCTTCTTCTTCTTCTTCTTCTTCTCCTTCTCCTTCTCCTTCTCCTTCTCCCTCTCCTTCACCCTCTCCTTCTCCCTCTCCCTCTCCTTCTCCCTCTCCTTCTCCTTCTTCTGTTTATTTATTTTAAGAGAGAGAACCAATGGGGTAGGGGCAGAGAGAGAGGGGAACAGAAGATCCGAAGCGGGCTCTGTGCTGACAGCAGACACTCGATGTGGGGCTCCAACTCAGGAACTGTGAGATCATGACCTGAGCCAAAGTCGGACACTTAACCAACTGAGCCACCCAGGTGCCCCCTGACTCCTCTCTCATTATGTATCGGTGCACTTAAGTGTGGGAGTATCTCCCTGACCGAGCACTGCCAGTCTCAAACTCAAACCCTATTTCAGGCCATCAGAGAATGTTAGATCAGACATTAGAAGATTGCAAAGTTTCCTCTTCCTTTTTCTCTTTCCTTCCTTCCTCCCTTCCTTCCTTTTTTTTTTTTAAGAGGCTATGAATGCATTTTAACTAGTCTCAGTAAAAAAAGAAAATCAATGATATTTCCTTTGACCCAGTCACCTATAATTATAATTCAAATTTTAACTGAATTATTGAACCTTATAATTCAAATTTTCTTGAATTATAAAATGATACCTCAACCAACTATCACTTGTCTGGTTTCCCCAAAGCAGTATGAGAGAGTCTGTCAAGTTGCATGGTACGTCTTATTGGTTGATTCCACTGCTGGTTGTTTGACTCATGGACCATAGACCCAGATTCGCCATTAAGGGTTTGGTCTGTGGAGTGATGCTTTTCAAACTATGGGTGTAAATAAGAAATGTTTGATGTATGTAGAAATCTTAAATTCAAACAAAAAGGAAATATGACCAACTGAGTAAAAGGTAAGATTTTTTAAAAATGAGGTCAAGGGGCGCCTGGGTGGCGCAGTCGGTTAAGCGTCCGACTTCAGCCAGGTCACGATCTCGCAGTCCGTGAGTTCGAGCCCCGCGTCAGGCTCCGGGCTGATGGCTCAGAGCCTGGATCCTGTTTCGGATTCTGTGTCTCCCTCTCTCTCTGACCCTGCCTCGTTCATGCTCTGTCTCTCTCTGTCTCAAAAATAAATGTTAAAAAAAATAAATAAATAAAAATAAAAAAATAATAAAAATGAGGTCAAACTTAAGTTAGAGAACTTTATATCTTAGGGATGTATAATATAGTATATAGTGTATTATACAGCATATCTATAATATACTATAGTATAGCAAAGCAAAACAAACTAGCCATGGGGCATTAAATTAGAGTAAACACTTTCAGGCCTTACTTTAATCTATAGTAGCTTTATTCACCTTATTTTTTTAATGATATAATTCACATATCATAAAATTCACCTTTTCAAGATCTATAACTCAGTGTTTTTAGTACTACTCACCTTTGAACAACTTAGGAGTTAGAGGCACTGATGCCCCACCAGTTGAAAATCTGCATATAACTTTCGATTCCCCCAAAACTTAACTACTGATAATCTTCTGTTTACCAGGAGACTTGCCAATAATATAAACAGTTGATAGCACATATTTTATATGTTATATGTTTCACATACCATATTCTTTTTTAAAAATATTTATTTATTTTTGAGAGAGAGAGGGAGAGCACAAATCAGGGAGTGGCAGAGAGAGAAAGGGAGACACAGAATCCGAAGCAGGCTCCAGCCTCCCAGCTGTCAGCCCAGAGCCTGATGTGGGGCTCGAACCCACAATCCAGGAGATCATGACCTGAGCTGAAGTCGGACACTTAACCTACTGAGCCACCCAGGCGTCCCTATTACATACCATATTCTTACAATAAAGTAAGCTAGAGAAAATAAAGTGTTATTAAGAAAATCATAAGAGAAAATACATTTAGAGTACTGAACTGTATTTATCAAAAAAAACGTACATTTAAGTGAACCTATGGAGTTGACACTGGTGTTGTTTAGGGTCAACCATATATTCATAATGTACATCACCACTGTATAATTCTAGAACATTTCATCACCCCAAAAAGAAACCCTGCACCTATTAGCAGTCATTCCCCATTCCTCTGACCTCCCCCCCCACCACCCCCACCACCCACCTCCCCAGTCCCTGGAAACTACTGATCAGCTTCCTGTCTCTGTGGGTCAGCCTATTCTGATAGGGCATTTGAAAAATGGAGTCAGACAATATGTGGCTTTTTGTGTTTGGATTCTGTCACTTAGCACAACGTTTTCAAGGTTCATCTGAGCAATAGCATGTATTGGTACATCATTTCTTTTTATTGCCACATAATATTCAATTATATGGATATATGACATTTTACTTATTCATGCATCAGCTGATAAACAGTTTGGGTTCTCTTCACTTCTTGGATATTATGAATAATACTGTGAACATTCATGTATAGCTATATTCACTTTAAACTAAAGATTCCTACAGAATATCCTAAATAAATAAGGTTAATGGTTTTTCTTTCTTTCTTTCTTTCTTTCTTTCTTTCTTTCTTTCTTTCTTTCTTTTTTTGTTTTTATTTTAATAGTATAGACAGTTTTTTGGGAAAGAAAGCTGTCTAAAAACTGATTTCTGGAAGGAGAAATTAGGGCAATAATGAATAGTTAGATTAAGTGGAGAGTGTGAAGTTAGAAATTACAGGTCCACTTTACTAATCAAACTCATAACCCCAGGAGGATGACAAAAACATAAAAGAGAATTCAAGCTGTTTTTCAGGGGTAGGGGGGATTTATATAACAAACCTTAAATAAAAGTTCTCTTGTTTCAAGATTTATAGGAAGTATAAGCCAAATAAAATTGCCTTATTATGAAGATTTAGGCCAAGAACTCTTTCTAGCTAATTATTTAACATTGCAAGAGGCATAGTGCTTACCTCTCCTGTCCTGTTTCTTGTTTTGAGGGTGTTTTTGTTTTTACATATAATTAATGGTCCCCAGATGTACTTGATTTTCAGAGCTCTATCTTTTCACTTTCATCTTCCTTAGGGAACAGAGGTTTCCAATATTTCCCCAAGCCCAAAGTTTAAAAAAGACCAAACAAAAGAGCCATGTTGACAGCACTTTTAGGAAGTTTTCCTTTTAGGTCTAATATCAGACTCTACTATGTAACCCTAGCACACATCTCCACTCACTAATACTGACCTCAAGACCCTGTCACTACCTGAAACTGTTCTTCCTCTCAACTCTTTACTCAGAAGCCTCATTGTTGTTGCCACCACTCCGTGTGCCCCTGCATTCCACACCTCCCTGTCCTTAAACTTGGCTCTCAGGCCTTATCTCTCCCTTCAGTGTCTTAGGTGGTCACACTTCGAGCCCCTTCCTGGTTCCTTTTCCTTGCCCTCACCTGCATCCCAAAATGTCAGCCATTCTCTCACCAGCCCCTTCGGTCCCCTCAGCCTAGGACTTTAGCCTCATGAACCCTGTCAGCCATCCAAGCGGAAAGCAACCTAGTTCAATTTCTCTGTTCCAAGACTACTATCCCGTTGCCACTCCTACGAGAGCCTTACCCGCTGAGGTTTCAGAGTGGCCCAGAAATTATTTTATTCCTTCTATTCATAATGTCTACTTCAAACCTTTACCATTCTCCTCAAGTCCCAGACGTCATCCGCCATTCTCTCAGCAGAAGCAAAAACAAAAACAGAGGCATCAGGCAGGAACTACTTTTATTCTCCTCCATCCATAAATGCATCTGAATCTCTCCTTATCCTTACATCTTTTTGCTTCATTAATCACCTTCTCTGTGCCTTTGGTACCCTTTGCCTTCCTTCAAGAACTTCTTTTTTTGTTTAGTGTTTGTTTATTTTTCAGGGCAGCTGGGTGGCTCAGTCAGTTAAGCATCCAGCTTTGGCTCAGGTCATGATCTCCCGGTTTGTGGGTTTGAGCCCCGCCTTGGGCTCTGTGCTTGACAGCTCAGAGCCTGGAGCCTGCTTCAGATTCTTTGTCTCCCTCTCTCTCCGTCCTTTCCCCATTCACACGCTGTCTCTCTCAAAAATAAATACATATTTTAAAAAGTCAAATATGTATTCATTTTTGAGCGAGAAAGAGTACTAGCGGGGGGAGGGGCAGGGAAAGAGGGACACAGAGGATCTGAAGTGGGCTCTGTGCTGACAGTGGAGAGCCAGGTGCAGGCTTTGAACTCACAAGCCGTGAGATCATGACCTGAGCCAAAGTCGGACGCTTAACTGACTGAGCCACCCAGGTGCCCCTCAAGGACATATTTCTTGACTTCTTTTCTTGACTTCCTCATGTATAGCTTCAGGGTCTTCCACACCATCTCCTCCATTACAGTCTGTAGACAACATCTTAAAAAAAAACCCTCTCCTCCTACTTTGCCCTCTCTCTCTCTGGATTCCTCCTTAACTTCCTAATTAATTTCCCTGCTTTCAAACACTGTCTTTCTCTACAATTCAATCCCTTATGCAGACAGAGCATTCAGAAACACGGATTTGATTGTGCCGTTGCCATAACTTAAAATTTTCCATGGCTCCTCATAGTCTCCAGGGTAAAATCCAAACTTCACAGCGTGCTAGACAAGACTGTCAGTCCTGTAAACCCCATTTACCTCTCCATCCCCATCTCCCTCCACTTCCCAAGGAGCACATTACCTTTTGCTGTAGCAGACACTAATTTTCATATACTTCGTGTTTCTGTACCTCTCCCTAGAATGCTCTCTGTTGTGGGCTGAACTGTGTCTCTCCCAAATCCATATGTTGAAGTCCTAACCTCCAGTATTTCAGAGTTGACGGTATTTGGAGAGAGGACTTTTATTATTATTTTTTTAATGTTTATTTATTTTTGAGAGAGACACACACACGGTGAGGGTTGGGGAGGCGCAGAGAGAGGGAGACACAGAATCTGACGCAGGCTCCAGGCTCTGAGCCATCAGCACAGAGCCCAACGTGGGGCCCAAAGTCACGAGATGTGAGATCATGACCTGAGCTGAAGTCGGCTGCCCAACCAACTGAGCCACCCAGGCACCCCAGACGGCTTTTAAAAAGGTAATTAAGGTAAAATGAGATCATATGCATGGTCCCTAATCCATTATGACTGGTGTCCATATAAGAAGAGGAGATTAGGACGCAGAAGGATGAGCATGTGAAGACACCGAAAGATGGCCACCTAAACCCAAAGAGGGAGGCCCTCAGAGTTAACCAACAATGCTGGCACCTTGATCTTGGAATTGTAGCCCCAGAACCATGAGGAAATAAATTTCTGTTATTTAAGCCACCCAATTTGTGGTACTTGTTACCTCAGCCTGAGCAAACGAATTCACTCCCCACGTAGGCTTCCAGAATCTCCTAAATACCCACTGTTTAGGCCACCTACTGCCGTCTTTAAACTTTGTGACTCTCATCTCCTCTCTAAGACCCTTTTCCTATTAAGAAATAGCCCCTCCTATCTTGAGCTCCATTCCTCCAGGGGGCCTTGCACTACCCACAAGCTCTATTACATTATCACCCTCATCGGTTATCAATGCCTCAATTTCTTCTTTAACCCAGAAGCAGCTAACGTAGCACCTGTATGACTGTAGATCAGTCTCTCTCTGGACAACACATACTAGGAGCAGATATGTCTTTTCCTGGTAGAAACATCATAGCTTTAGAAACCATCACGATTTCATATCCATATGAAATTTTCTTGGTCTCTTAGCAGACCAACAACCTGATATGATCTGAAAACATATTGTGCTGTACAGATGTTCATTCAAGAAGTTTCTATTTAAAGATTCTTACTATGAACACTTAATAACATTCTAATAATTCTTAACATCGAGTTTTTCAGATCTTACTTGTAGGTATTTATGTCTCCTGAGTGTGTTTTTATGCACAGCGGTTAAAGGACACGGGAAATTTTACATGAGGACACAGGTAGTTGTAGAGTGTTGCTTTTTAAAGACATCCCAAAATAAAGAGTAGTCCTTTAAGATGTGAACTAGGTTACAACCTTTGCCAGACCAGCTGGAGTTCTTACAAGACTGCAAAAGGCACCGTCCTTTAAAGATAGCACTTTCTGCTGTAACGATGGAGACAGAATCTGGCCACATGCTATCTGAGGTCAGAGGAGTGGAGAGAAAGGAGCACTGACATGTGTCTGTAGCCTCACTCATTAGAGCCGGAAAGAGCATCTTAGGCGGGCAGACAACAAAAGAGCCTATAGGAAGATCACCTCTGGCACGATGAAGGCGCTGGGAAAACTGTGTGCTTGCCATGCAGTTTGAGGTTGGAGTCATCTCACTAAGGCTTTGCTTCAAGCACTTTTCCCGGTGATTGTATGGCTATCTGGCTTTCTTAGGACTCAATTCTGACACTTTAAAGGAAATGAGGGTTTGGTACACACGTCAGTGGTGGAATTCAAGGGCAGAAATTGTGTTTTGTCGGTAGAAAACAACACCTCTAAAAATCTATTCAGTAAAAACGAAACAAAACAAAAAGACAGCTTGGGGAATTACGGAAGAAGAGTTGCCACAGATAATAAATAATGCATGGGATACACCATAGACTCATTTCATTGCTGCAGATTTCTGCCGACTGTCCCATTTCTTGGCAAGGTACCTTCCTCACTTACTGCATAAATCACTGTCCTCAATCTCTAGCAAAAAATCACAGTCTAGATCTAATCTGCTCCAGTTTGCACAGGCTCTGTTTCCTTGTCTATTTCCAGCTTTGCCTTCTCCATCTTCCACCCCATATAAAATGCAGTAATCACACAACAGTAGAGGAGGACAGTGACTTGAGAATAGGAGAAGTCCTGGGCCAAGAAGTGAGAGGGCTTCCCCTTATCTCTGCAGGGTTTCTTCACAACAATGGAGATGAGCTCATAGGACGGTGCTCTTTCCTCCTTAGAGGTTATCGGTGTCAGGTTTCTCTTTCCCACCCTCTCTAGCTCTCACTCACCATCAAGACACCTTATCTCAGAGGCTGCAAACTCCCATTTTAACCCCTATTGCCAGAGGCATAGTAACTGATTTTTACACTTGAGGGAAGGGAGGCTATCTGGGGCAAAGGAACCAAACTGTGGTACTACCCACCAACCCTTCATATGATCTTCTGCTCTGCACACTTTTCTGTCCTGTTGGTCATTCTGAGTCTGTGGAAAAGACCCTGGATTCTGAACCCGGGGTTTAAAGTTTAGGCTTGCTGCCCTCCACTCTTCCGTTGGACTAACCACCCCAGCTGCTGCACCGCCATGGGTTCCTGGCGGTTAGCAACAGCGGTCTCACACCTACCCTGCTCCTGATGTTATTGGGACATTCCAACAAGGTATGTTTGTGAAAGCTCTCTGCGGACTCTAAGTCATTATGCGAATATTCATAGTCATGTAATTGTCCTTGTCCTAACATGTCAGATACACTAGAAAAAGCGCCCTACCGTTCATTCATTTATTCATTCAACAAATCGTTCCCCTTGGAGATTCAAGGTAGATACATACATCTAATACTCACTACCACTCCTTCACTTTTACTTTGTCCAAAAAACTTTTTAAATACTTTACATGATTTATCCCATTTCACTCTCACAAAACATGTGAGGTAGGTATTACTCCTCTTTGCATATGAGGAACTTGTGTCTCCCATATAGCCCAAGATCTCAGAAGTTTGAAGTGACAGAACCGGTTCTCAGCCCAGACCTTTCCAAAAACATTTATTTTTACTGTGGTAGAATCTGCACAACATAAAATTTACCATTTTAACCATTTTGAAGAGTATACTTCAGTATACTCAGTATACTTCAGTACTTGATGCTCAGTAGCATCAAGTACATTCACATCGTCTTGCAACTATCACCACCATCCACTTCTAGCATTTTTTCATCATCCCAGGCTGAAACTGTGCCCATTTAGCACTGACTCCCCTTTGCCCCTCTTCCCAGCCCCTGGGAACCACTACTCTACTTTCTGTCTCTATGAATTTGGCTACTCTAGGTACCTCCTGTAAATGGATTCATATAACACTTGTTTTGCGTCTGGCTTATTTCATTTAGCATGTGGTCACGGTTCATCCATGTTGTAGCATGTATCAGGAGTTCATTCTTTTTTAGGACTGAATTACATGCCTTTGTGGGTATTTCATGTTTTTTTTATCCAGTCATTGCTCAATGGACATGTAACCCAGGTCTTTGGAATGACAAACCTCTTCACCACTAAAGCAAGCTCAGTTGTTATTCTAATAGCTGGGATGCTGTCAGAGTATATGACAAGCTAAACTGTTATGCTTAGAATTTTACTCTGGGGGATTCTAGGAGTCATTTAACTTCCTTAGCATGATGAGCCGCTAAATGCAATAGGATTTTCTGCCTAATATAATAGCACCAACTGAGATTATCAAGGATGATAGAAAAAAATTTGAATGAATTATATCACTCTAAAATTTTAATTTATTTTGGAGAATTACTTTTCTCCTTTGAAAGTTAAAATTCTGTTCTTTTAACTTTCAGCAAAAATGACAATTGGTTCTGGTCACTAACTCTAATCCAACACAATAAGAACATTTTTTAATATCTTTTTTTTTTTAAAGTAGGCTCCACACCCAATGTGGGGCCTGAACCCACGACCCTGAGATCTTCTAACCTAGTCAGCTAGGCATCCCAATAAGAAATTCTTTAAGTTCAAAAGAAGATGATCCAATGATAGCATCTGGACTTAGGCTAGTATGAACTCTTACTGTGTTTATCTATCTATAGGAGATCCTAACCCAAATGTCATTCCAATTCCAATTTGAAAGACTTCTGACATCATCTAAAAAATCACCCTGGATTTTCAGAAATAAATAATGTTTTTTCAACAGCTATATTGAGGTATATAGGACATACAATAAATGATATATATATTTAAAATGTACATTGGGGTGCCTGGGTGGCGCAGTCGGTTGAGCGTCCGACTTCAGCTCAGGTCACGATCTCGCGGTCCGGGAGTTCAAGCCCCGCGTCGGGCTCTGGGCTGATGGCTCGGAGCCTGGAGCCTGCTTCCGATTCTGTGTCTCCCTCTCTCTCTGCCCCTCCCCCGCTCATGCTCTGTCTCTCTCTGTCTCAAAAATAAATAAACGTTAAAAAAAAAAATTAAAAAAAAATAAAATAAAATGTACAATTTGACAAGTTTTGATGTATGTCTATATCCATTCATTGTTTTGCATGTTTGCACATCCAAACATTCCAGCAACGTTTGCTAGAAAGATTATCCTTTTTCCACTGGACTGCCTGTACACCTTTTCCAAAAAAATCACGTGGCCTATTTCTAGACTCTGCATTCTATTTCATTGATCTGTTTGTCTGTGTGCCATTACACTTCACTGTCTTGGTTACTGAAGTTTTACCAAGTCTTGAAATCAGAGTTTGTCCTCCAGCTTAGTTCTTCTCTTTCACTTGTTTTGACTATGCTAGGTCCTCGGCATTTCCTTTTGAATTTTCAAACCCGTCTGTCGATTTCTATAAAATGGCCTGCTGAGTTTTTATTGGGGTTGCATTGAATGTATAGATCAATTTGGGGAGAATTTACGTCTTAACAATATTTAGTCTTCAACCCCGTGAACAAAGTACAGTTTTCCTCTTATTTAGGTCTTCTTTAACCTCCCTCAGAGACATTATTTAGTTTTTAGTATACGCTTCTTGCATGCCTTTAGTCCGAAAAGTATTTCATATTTTTGATGCTATTGTAATTTTTTCTTAAGAAACTGGGTCTTTAAACTGCATTAATTCATCTTTGTAAAATATTTCAGCATAATAGAATATGGCTGGCTGTTTTGAGTATAGAAATGTTTCAACGCCAGGGCGCCTGGGTGGCTCAGTTGGTTAGGCGTCCAACTGCACCTCAGGTCATGTTCTCACAGTTCGTGGGTTCGAGTCCCACGTCAAGCTCTGTGCTGACAGCTCAGAGTGTCTCCCTCTCTCTCTGCCCCTCCCCCACTCATGCGCTCTCACTCTCTCAGAAATAAACATTAAGAATTTTTTTTTTAATGAAATGTTTCAATGTCAAGAATCTGTAAAAGTTACCATACTTCGAGTTCTGTTTCTTATTCACCAGGAGTAGAACAAGTAGTCTTGGTGGAAAGGTTTCATCCAAATGGCTAAGCATTTCAGTCCTTACTTATGGTTACTCCTTCCCAACTACAAAGAAAACATGCTTCTCTCTAACTTTCTAATTAGGAAGCTCATGAAAAATATATATTCCAGTTGGAATTTTGGAGCCAAGTTCTATTTTTCTGGTGAATGAAAACATTTCCAGCTTTCCACCACAATTCTAGAAGGTGCTTAACAAATATTTGTTTTGAAGGAATGAATAGTTAGCATATGGGGCACAGAGGCTCTCTGGGAAGATGCTTTGTGCAGTTGAGGAGTCAGGATCTTTCATCTAAGATCTGCCTGGGTTTTATAATTTCACTCAATTTATTTGTACTCACTGCTTTCTATTTATTTCAAAGAACTTTGAAAATGAGACACACTTGAGGATGCTTAAAGATGGGTGGGAAGGAGCCAGTAGAGATGCATTGGTTAAAATTAAGGACAGGAAAAAGCAGTAACAGTTTCGGTTCTCTGAGAAATCAAAAGAAGTAAAGTCTAGAGCAGAGATGGAGGGATTGGCCTTACACAAGAGGAGCAGGGATGCCTCCTCCTCTGAAGTTGGAGGAATAGAGGTTATTGTAGTGTCGGTTGTTAGCTGTGTTGCCAGGACATTGAGGGAATTCTGGTCTGACGGTGCCTGCTTTCTCTAAGAGTGAGAGGTAACGGAGGAAGGAAGGAGGATAGGAAGTTTAGTAGGGAGAGCCCAGTAAAGAAAGATAGAATCATATTCTAGACCTCTTATTAATGATAAGTGTATCTTTAGGCTACAAGATGATTCTGTTTTCTCCCCCTCCTCCCCAACAATCCACCCCAAGCCTTTGCCAAACCCTTGATAGCACTATTGAAGGGCCCTGTATTGTCAGAGACCATGAATGAGTGAATGAAAAGCTCACCTTTTACCAAAAAAATTCCCTATGTATATAAGCATTGTGATCATTTGGTCATTTCCAATTAGGTTGTAAGATCATAAAAAGTAAGTAGTGGAGCACCTGGGTGGCTCAGTCGGTACAGCATACAACTCTTAATCTTGGAGTTGTAAGTTCAAGCCCCGTGTTGGGTGTAGAGATTGCTTAAAAATAAAATCTTTTTTTTTTTAATTTTTTTTTCAACGTTTATTTATTTTTTGGGACAGAGAGAGACAGAGCATGAACGGGGGAGGGGCAGAGAGAGAGGGAGACACAGAATCGGAAACAGGCTCCAGGCTCTGAGCCATCAGCCCAGAGCCCGACGCGGGTCTTGAACTCATGGACCGCGAGATCGTGACCTGGCTGAAGTCGGACGCTTAACCAACTGCGCCACCCAGGCGCCCCAAAAATAAAATCTTGAAAAGTAAAAAGTGTTACGAATCACTTTCATTGCTGTGATTTTAAGTACAAATACAATAATTACATTAGTAGTTTAAAATTTCAATATTACTTTCTATCATAATATTTAGCATTTTAAAACACAAAGATGAGACATAGTTTCATTGTCCCGACTCTCCCCTACCGGTGGTAAGTGGTTGATAACCACTGTTGTCGGCCATGAAATTATATTTATGTCATCTAAAATGCATATTTTTCACATTTGAATATCTCAGAAATCAAAATATATCTTACAATTGATATCATCTTCCAGTTAAAATTGGAAGTACTTTTTCTTTTTAAAAAATACATCTAGGCCTACCTGGGTGGCTCAGTCAGTTGAGCGTCCGGCTTTAACTCAGGTCATGATGTCAAGGCTCATGAGTTCAAGCCCTACATCAGGCTCAGGTCTTGATCTCGGGGTCGTGAGTCCAAGCCCCACATTGGGCTCTGCACTGGGTATCAAGCCTACGTTAAATAAATAAATAAATAAATAAATAAATAAATAAATAAATAAATATTTTAAAGTTAAAAAATAAAAATACATCTAATAAAGGTGCTCCTTATGACTGAGGTATCATAGATTCCACAAAATAGCCCTTCTTTCTCTCCCTCCCCTACTCCTTTCTAAAACTAACAGGAAACAAACAAACAAACAAAAAAGATTTAATGCATTCACTCTCTTTAAGGGATAGATGGTTAAGAATATTATTGTCCCAAGGCACCTGGGTGGCTCAGTCGGTTAAGCGTCTGCGTCCGACTTCAGCTCAGGTCTTGATCTCATGGGTTTGTGAGTTCAAGCCCTGCGTCAAAGCCCTGCTTTGGATTCTGTGTGTGTGTCTCTCTCTGCCCCTTCCCACTCATGTTCTGTCTCTCTCTGTCTCAAAAATAAACACTAAAAAAATTTAAAAAAAATTTTTTTAATGTTTTTATTTATTTTTGAGACAGAGAGAGAAAGAGTATGAGCAGAGAGGGGCAGAGAGAGAGGGAGACACAGAATCTGAAGCAGGTTCCAGGCTCTGAGCAGTCAGCACAGAACCTGACGTGAGGCTCGAACTCACCGCGAGATCATGACCTGAGCTGAAGTCGGACGCTCAACTGACTGAGCCACCCAGGCGCAACAAATTTTTTTTTTAATAAAAAAGAACATTATGTCCGAAAATTATTTACATTTTCTTTTCTTTTTTTAAGTATTTATATTTTAAAAGAGATGGTTAAGATAAGAGAATGAATCTATCCTATCCTATGAGAGTAAAGGAGATTTCTATCTGGGGAAAGGCCTATGGACCCTCAGATCCACAATGTTGGCAACTATCTACTCCTCTGAGATGGTCCCTGTCTTTACCTCTTAAAAATTAGATAAACTTGTGACCAAATGAGCCCTAGATGTTTAGGAATTACCCTATATAGAATTACCCTAAATGCAACTCCAAAATTCCCTGGGGAGTATAGGTATTCTATCTACCCCGTATGTTCACCAAAGCAAAGAAGACAACCTTCTAAATAGTCTGGTTTGGGGAATTGTTAGTCTCAAAAACATCCTCTCGTCAGGACACATTATCTCCTCTTTACAGAAACTCCAATACAGTCTTTGGGTAGCATTTTAAAAAATAAAAATGCAATAATTTTTTTTTATAGGAACAGCATGCGCAGAGGGTTATATTTAAAAGATATGCATTTTCTGAAGGAAATAGGTAAAGGCTTGAAGCAATATTTCTCAAATAGTGTGCTCTAGCCAACTGCATCAGAATTACCTGGGAAGCTAGTTAAAATACAGATTCATATGGCCCATTTCAGGGGATGAGCCACAGAATATAGCATTTTTAATAGGCTGATTCATATGTGCATTGAAAGCAGAGCTTCTTAGACCTCTTTGGAGAAGCTCATTCTCTTATAAGAAGTTTTGCACAGAACCTGGCACATAAGTCCCACAAATAAATGGCAATGGCTTGTATTAGCTATTGCTACGTACTAAATCATCCCCAAACTTAGTGGATTAAACAGCAAACATTTATTATCTCACAGTTTCTGTGGGTTCAGAATTCAGAAGAAGTTTAGCTGACGGATTCCAGCTCAGGGACTCTCATGAGGTTGCATTCCAGAGGTCAGCCATGGCTCCAGCCATCTGAAGGTTGACTGGGACGAGAGGATGGCTCATCCACATCGTTCTTGACAAAAGGTCTCCATTACTCCTGTTGACTGTTCGGAGGCTCAGTTCCTCTGCCAATGGGCTTCTCCTTAGATTGCTTGAGTGTCTCTTGAGATTACCTCATGAGACTGCCACTGCTTTCCCCTAAGGGAATTATTCAAGAGCGAGCAAGAAGGAAACCTCAATGCCTTGTATGACCTAGTCTCCAACATCAGGCCCCATCATTTCTATCATATTTTGTCACTAATTCCATCCCCTAACAAGGAGAGAGGAATTAAGTACCAGCTCTTCAAGGGAAGAGTACCAAGGAATCTTTAAACATATTTCTATTACTACAGTGCTAATATTATCTCCTTATGGTAGTTCAGGAAGCACTTGAGTTCCCCAGAAATGCCGATAAATTCCCACCCATCTTTTGAGAAGAGACTGGTGAAGAACCCAACCATACTGAGGCTGTTTCATGCCATACATGACTTGCTTTTCTAATTGTGGATGGGAAGTGAACCTCCCTATACTCTTCCTTCATCTGCAAACAGGCTTTGGCTCAGCTAGTGGTTAGAAGAACTCAACCACCTGCAATCACAAATGTTGTGGAACTACAGGAAGAGACAAAAAGCTTGAAGTGGGTGTTAACTTTCTCCCTCTGTGGAACCACATAAGCAATGGAAGGGCCAAGCGGACTGCCATAACTACATTGCTACGCAGCCCCTGGACCTGGCCATCTGGAAGTCAGCACTCCATTAAAGCAACAGGGGTATGATAATTTGCCTTTTAATAACAACTCCTTCATTTTATAAAAATTTGGGATCTAAAACTTCTCTAAGCAGCCTACACAATTAACACACTTGAAAATTAAAAATTGATTCATTTAAATTTGATTTACAGGGATGCACAAGAGATACATTTGCAGAACTCCAGGGGCCAAAGTTGCACAGCTTCCAAAAGCATCCAGTTTACAACCAGTAAGTAGTTTAAGCGGTGGAAGCATTGGGCTGATCCCAGGGCTGCTTTAGCTGACAATCTAAAGGGAAATTGAGCACAATACAAGATGGAATCAAATTTTGATCTTTCTTCGAATGCCTATTGTCTGTTTTGTCAAAGACATTCGATATTGACATAGTGCAGGCTATTGAGTCTCAATAAAATCTATTCTTCACTTTCTTTTACCTCATCTGCAGACTGTTGACATTTTCTTTTATTTCAACACTGATGTTTTTCTTTTACATTGGAGATTTTAGCACTGATGTTGTAATTGCTTATCACACAGCTGGCCCTGTTATGATGTTCTTGTGAATGTCCCTTCATTTTCCTGATGGTCCTGTGATCCAATCTACAATCCATTTAAAAACAAAACATTCATGTGCCATTTTATGCTGTGGCTCTTTTGGAGTTCCATTTCAGCTTCATTAATATTGATGCTGTCTGTCTCCTTGCTTATTTCAGAAGATTCTTTGAAATTAATCTTCAGAATTCACTGTGATTTGTTGCTGTTTTGTGCGTCAGCCCCCAGTACAGCTTGTCTCTCGTTAATTTTGTTTTTCTTTATTTTTACGCGTCTGCTATGACTGTTCTCCTACTTGTACTACTGGTGTGTGTCAGGTCCTTTATGGAATCCTGGTTTCGCTTCTGCCTTTCACTGTGATTTTCCATCATTAGGGACCTCTTGAATAAAAATGTAGCCCTTGTTTCTGACAGAGTCCATGTTCCTTTACTTTTCTTTCTGTGTGATTTTCCATCATTATGGTTCTTAAATTTCTTGAATAATGACATATGCTATGAACAAATGGACAGAACAGTAATGGCTTCATCAGTGTTTTCTAAAATGTATCTGCAGCTTTTAGAGCATACAGTGCCAGAACAGAATCTGTACTATGTATGTAAAAGAATTTTTAAAATGGATTTTGTGGTCTGTTGGTGACAATGCTCTGGTGCATTAATAATTCACATTCTTGCTTACAGCGTCTGCTTGTTAGAATGCCAGTTCCACAGCAGCCAGGTTGGAGAATAACCTTAGGTCTGAATGTCTTTGAGGAATGTAGGTGCATTGCTATAAGTGTTGTTTTTTTTTTTTTTCTATAACATGTTCAAAGGCAGCCAATATTTCCTTGACCAGGAAGGCTAAGTTGGAAATTGCACTAATTAAAAAAATTAGGTGGATGAAGCCAAATTTTACTCATTTGAGACTTTTGTCATTTCATTGACCGCTTCTGAATAAAATAGCTCCATACTTCTAGTTACAAACAGGCAAGGGAGCATTATGGGTGACAGAAGAACAGGCTTCAGATTTAACAGCTACAATTGACTAAAGCCAAGTCAAGAAAACGCTCTGAAATAAGAGGGTATAGCTGCAAATATTGGCTATCCAATCATTGCTATAAATATATGGAGGGAAAGTAATACCAAAATAAAACATACAAAATATACAGTTCACTATTGGTTAAAAACTGTTTGCTTCATGGTCAGAATACCAGTTACCAACTGAGGAACTCAAAGTTAGCTCAAACAGTTTGCTCTTTGAAAATGCCCTATAAGAAATGCCTGGGTGGCTCAGTCAGTTAAGCGTCCGACTTCAGCTCAGGTCATGATCTCACGGTTCGTGGGTTCGAGCCCCACATCGGACTCTGTGCTGACAGCTCAGGGCCTGGAGCCTGCTTCTGATCCTGTGTCTCCCTCCCCGCAGCTCCTCCCCTGCTCACACTCTCTCTCTCAAAATAAATAAAGATTAAGAAACTACCAAAACCTACAGACAGTTGGTATTTCAGAGACTTCATACAAATCTATGATGCTCAAATGATTTTTCAAAGTTAAACAAAAGAGATTTAGTAGTTTCTCTTAGACGAAAACCAGTGTAATTTGGACATGAACCTAGAAATTAGAGATTCTGAGTTCTCATTTTGTTAATATGGTATTTCATTAGAATTATATCAGTTCTGGGGCGCCTGGGTGGCGCAGTCGGTTAAGCGTCCGACTTCAGCCAGGTCACGATCTCGCGGTCCGTGAGTTCGAGCCCCGCGTCCGGCTCTGGGCTAATGGCTCAGAGCCTGGAGCCTGTTTCCGATTCTGTGTCTCCCTCTCTCTCTGCCCCTCCCCCGTTCATGCTCTGTCTCTCTCTGTCCCAAAAATAAACGTTGAAAAAAAATTAAAAAAAAAAAAAGAATTATATCAGTTCTTTTATCAGCACTTTCCATATTTTCAAAAAACTTTTTAATGATGTTTATTTATTTTTGAGAGAGAAAGAGAGAGGGAGACAGCCAGAGCAGGGGAGGGACAGAGAGACTGGGAGACAGAACCTGAAGCAGGCTCCAGGCTCTGAGAGTCAACACAGAGCCCAATGTGGGGCTTGAACTCACAAACTGCGAGATCATGACCTGAGTCGAAGTTGAATGCTTAACTGACTGACCCACTCAGGTGCCCCTCCATATTTTTTAACAGAAGCAAAACTTCCTAGAAAATGATTAGATATCCACATGCAAAAGAATGAAATTGGCCCCCTATCTCACAGATATTCAAAATTTAATTAAGAGTGGATCAAAGATGGAAATGCAAGAGCTAAAACTATGAAACTGTTAATAGAAAACGTAGGGGTAAATCTTCATGACCTTGGATTGGGGAATGGTTTCTTATATGGCACAAGCAACCAAAGTAAAAATTACATAAATTAAATTTCATCAAAATTAAAAACTGGGCAGGGCTCCTGGAGGTACTGCAGCTCTGCATCTTGCTTCCAGAGTGTCTGGCCATAACAGACCCGGAAGATGCCCCTTCCTCCAGCCTGCGACCACCCTCCAATCTCTTTTCACTTCAGAACCATACTCCAGCCATCCTCTGCCTCCAGGACCAGCCAACACCATTTTGGGGGCCTAGCTCCTCATGGCCGACCAGCCGACCCACCGCGAGCTCCCAGATTCATCAGAATTATTCCACCCAGGTGGAGGCCGCTGTTAACGGGCCGGCCGGTAGGCATCTGAGGGCCTCCGACACCTACCTCTCTCTGGGCGTCTATTTTGACCCCACGAGGTTGTGGGCTCTGGAGGGTGGTGGCCACTGCTTCCCTAGTTGGCCAGGACAAGCGCAGGGCTCCAAGGCCTCTTGAACATGAGAAACCTACGCATGGCCATGCCCTCTCCCAGGACACCCAGAATCTTCCTGAGAAGAGTGGGGTAGAAGCCTGGAGCCCTGGAAGCCCCCAGGGTCCGGGAGAAGAACCTGGCCCCGTCCCTCTTGGGCTGCATGCCTGGGTTCTGCCCACACAGACCCCTGGCTCTGTGACTTCCTGGAGCATTAGCTCCCGGATGTAGAGGTGAAACTCATCAAGATGGGCGACCACCTGACTCACCTGCTTAGGCTGGCCACCTCCAGGCTGGCTGGGCGAGTATCTCTTCAAAAGCTCCTTCAAGCCCCACTAGGAGTCTCCGGGACCCAGTGGCCTTTGAGGGGCCGCTCTGGCATCCCACTGCTGCCTCTGAGCCTGGGCCTGAAGCTATTAGGCAACTTTGTAACCACCTGGAGCCTTCTCCCCAGCCCTGGGCCAAATGGAAGCAATGAAGTTATGGCAGAAAAAAAGTTAAAAGCTGCTGTCCTTTAAAGGACACTATCAAGAAAGTGAAGATAGTCCACAGAATAGGAAGAAGTATTTGCAAACCATGTATCTATAGGGGTCTAGTATCCAGAATATATAAAGAACTCTTACAGCTCAATAATTAAAAAACAAAAACAAAAACGCAAGAAAACAAAACAAGACAACAAAAACAAAAAAACAAGACAGAAAAGAGCAAAGAACCTGAATAGACATTTCTCTAAATAAGCTATACTGGGGTACCTACGTGGCTCAGTGGGTTAAGCATGGGACTCTTGGTATCAGCTCAGGTCATGATCTCACCCTTGGCTGGATGGAGCCCTGCATCGGGCTCTGTAATGACAACACAGAGCCTGCTTGGGATATTCTCTCTCTCTTTCTCTCCGCCCCCCTCCTCTCTCTCTCTCAAAATAAATAAACGTTAGGGGCGCCTGGGTGGCGCAGTCGGTTAAGCGTCCGACTTCAGCCAGGTCACGATCTCGCGCTCCGTGAGTTCAAGCCCCGCATCAGGCTCTGGGCTGATGGCTCAGAGCCTGGAGCCTGTTTCCGATTCTGTGTCTCCCTCTCTCTCTGCCCCTCTCCCGTTCATGCTCTGTCTCTCTCTGTCCCAAAAATAAATGTTGAAAAAAAAAAAAAAACAAAAAAAAAAAACAAAAAAAATAAACGTTAAAAAAAAAAGGGGGGGGGCGCCTGGGTGGCGCAGTCGGTTAAGCGTCCGACTTCAGCCAGGTCACGATCTCGCGGTCCGTGAGTTCGAGCCCCGGCGTCAGGCTCTGGGCTGATGGCTCAGATCCTGGAGCCTGTTTCCGATTCTGTGTCTCCCTCTCTCTCTGCCCCTCCCCCGTTCATGCTCTGTCTCTCTCTGTCCCAAAAATAAATAAACGTTGAAAAAAAAAATTTAAAAAAAAAAAAAAAAAGGGGGGGGGAATGAAGTACTGATTCATGCTATAATATGCACAGACCTTGATAACATTATACTTAGTGAAAAAAGACAGATGCAAATGGCTATATACTGTGTGGTTTCGTTTATATGAAATGCCCAGAATAGGCAAATCCATAGAGACAGAAAGTTGATAAGTGGTTGCCAGGGGCTGGGGCAGAAGGGAATGGAAGATTACTCCTTATGAGTTCAGGGTTTCTTTTTTGAGTGATAAAATATTCTGTAATTATATGGTGGTGACTGTTGCCCAATCTTACGAATACACTAAAAACCACTGAATTGTACATTTTAGAAGAATGAACTTTACGATTTTTTCTTTGATTTTTCTTACTGAATTCTTTATAAATTTTCTTTTTAAAAGGAATGCAAATGCCTGGCGAGTATCTTTATCAAGCAGAGTATTATGAGAACTGAAATACTCTATTAATATTAATAACATGGATTTTAAAACGTTGAAGAGAGGCGACTGTTTAAACTTGAAAAAATTGAACAGAATTGGGTACTAAGCACAAACCAATATTTGAAAGCTACAATTATATTATCCCACAATGATGACATTCTGGAAAAAAGTTTAATTTGCAAACATCTTGGTGTTGGACATCACATTTTTGACACTTCATCAGGATATTTTGACATGTAGGTCTTAACCTCTTTTGCAACAGGAATCATTATTTAGTTCACTTTTGAGCCTACAATTCAAGTACTATATATTCAATAAATATTTGTGGAGTTATAAGTGTTGATATAGTCAGTGGCTCAGCTACCTAATATTGAGCCCCAACCATCACTCAAAGCACGAAATCCCAGGAAAAGAAATCTTCACTTCTGAACCTTGAGTGTAATGATGCTACAATAATATTGAATGTTGAAATATATTTCAGTTAAACTAAGAACCAAATCATGAAGTTCTGAGCAACATGAACAAAGATGTTTATCTGAAGTAATTATACTCATAACTTATTTTTTTGAGAATTTTCAGATCTAAACTGTGTCATAAACCAGACATAAGGAATCTGAAAGTGGCAAATGCCAGTTCATGGTCTTCCTTTGAAATACGCAGCAATGTTCTCGATTCGATGTTACATTTCTCTCTTCCTGCTCCCAACAGACAAGGCCATCAAATTAACAGTACAGTTTCTGGTGAACAGCTGAATTCTAGGGTTACCATCTTGGCTGATGGATCTTGGCACAAAGTGAGAGATTCCTGATGTAAGTACATCCAGTGATTCTAGCCGTGAGCTCCCCATAATGACACTCTCCCTTACCATGGCCCACTACTGAGTCGGAAAGTCTGAAAGAGAGTTTCATGTTGTACTGTTAATCTTCTCACCCTTTTTTGTTTCCATCACGACTTATGAATCATTGTCTGGCTAACACAGATCTGTTCTTATGGGAGCCATGTATGGGAAGCCTGAACACTATCGTCATTTACATGGCGCCGGTCCTTTCATCTATCACAAAGTCGACTGCAAAAGGCCAGCAGCACATTGCCATCCTGTGCATCACTTCAAAAGGGACAAGAGAGATGGGCACAACTTCCAGAAATTTAGCCAAATTAATCTGTAGCATTCACCCATCATCAAATGGACCTTCTGGAATCACATGCCACCTGGATACAATCTTCCTGAGAGCAGAAATAGGGAATGTGCAGGCAACAATATATTTTCATTATTCTCCAAAAGAAAAGGCCTGCTGGGAAGGAAGGGCTGTGGAACATCCATTTTCTCCCCAGGCTTACACATGAAAGAATTTTATATGTGAAACACCTGTAAAGCACGGATTATCCGATGTGTTTATTATAAGTCCACTGCCCAGTATATTGCTTACCCCATTATGATCCTGAGCAAACACTCATAACAAATGAAAGCCTACCGTTTGTAAACCTGGAATCTGAACACCACTGAAAATCCTGCTTCTTTTTCTCTTTGATGTTGCCTGTGGGAGGGTGAATTCTGCCTAACCAATAGAATGACACCGAGCTAGGACATGAACAGGTTCAGTGTGGTGTGTATCATGTTCTTCATAGAAATTTCCAAGGCACAAGAAAGATTTTCAGAACTGCTTAAGAATATAGCTTTACCTGGGCCATTTAAGACTATACTCTCTCTGCAAGGGACTTAGCCCAGGAACTAAAGCATCTGATGAGAAAGGATGGAAAGAAAGATAACCCAGGCTTCTCAAGGAGGCAGGCCTCAGTTCATTTTGTTCCTTCTGCTGCATGAGTGAGGAGAAAGCGCCAAAAAGGGACAAAATATCTGAATGTTTTGAGCAGGCGTCATGTCAGCTCACCTTATGAAAGCAAGAGGGAGAAGAAAAGGCATGTTTTGGGACGCCTGGGTGGCTCAGTCGGTTAAGCGTCCGACTTCAGCTCAGGTCACGATCTCGCGGTCCGCGAGTTTGAGCCCCGCGTCAGGCTCTGGGCTGATGGCTCAGAGCCTGGAGCCTGCTTCCGATCCTGTGTCTCCCTCTCTCTCTGCCCCTCCCCCACTCATGCTCTGTCTCTCTCTGTCTCAAAAATAAATAAACGTTAAAAAAAATTTTTTTTAAAAGAAAAGGCATGTTTTTAATCACAATGACCTTGCCTATAGGTAATTGTAGACTAATAAGTTTTTTGAGATCTAACCAGAGTGTCAACTCCTCCTTGGAGAGAGGGGCATGTAATTTCCCTTTACCTTTTTATAGTTGACAGAGCCCAAATTTCTTATCTAAACAACTAGCTTTCAATCCTGGATTGGTTTTGACGAACACAGTCCCCACGTCCATGCTGTACTCCTGCCCAGTCTGATTTACATACTTGGTGAAACTGCTCACACTGCTAGCCTGAACATATCTGGACAGGCACCAACATCAGAACTGACAGAATTCTCCGTCTCTTCCAGAAACCACGTGCTGGTTTTTATCACAGGATGTGGGCCCAATGCCCTTGCCAGGGCCATCAGCCACCTTGTCTCTTGAATTCTGCCTTTTCCTAATCCCCTAGATACAGAAGGAGGGGAGTTTCCTCTCTAGTTTAAAAGCTCGTTGGAGGAATCCTATATTGACCAGCCAGTCATCTCTTTCACACTGATGAAGATGGGGCTTTACCCTAGACCCTTCTCAGTCCCTTTTGGGACTGCTGAAGCCCATTGTTGGTGGATTGAGAAGGCTTTTAAGGAATATTTGCTTCTTCAGCAATTGCATTCATCTTAGTCTTCATAGCACGTGTTCCATCTACGTCAGCATCCTGCCAGGGGAAAGACGAATTTCTGATTTTCAAGTTCAAAGCTTATGCCTCTGTCGGATCATCCACTCAGTGGCTGGTTTTCATCTTCTGGAAACCTTGAACTCTCCGCTCATGTGCCTGGCAAAGACAACTGGCAAGTTCAAAGCTCAATGAATAATCTCACCTTTGCCTACTCTCTCAGGTCTGTCCATTACTCAGAATCTCTTTGCTAACTCATCTCATCCAGTAATAATGATAGAGAATTTTCTCTCTACAGGCAGTGGGGTGGGAGTGGGGGTTAAAGTCTCACATGCGCTAATAAAGAAAATGTAACAGTAATATCAGGAAGACCATCATATCGTAATGGAAACTGGAAAAGAGAGTAGAATCAGGCAACAGACAAAAATGAAGGTCCTTAAATTGTGGTGGAGCTCAGTCTCTTTCAAAGAACTATAAAATCAAACATCATATCAAAATTCTTGAATCACAAATGGAGACTTACAAAATCTGTATGGTAGCAGAACTCTTCAAAAATAGTTCCTGCCCAGCACATGTTCATGACATCAGGATAACCACTGGTTCCTACATGATGAGCTAAAGCGAAGGTGTGGGGATGATTGCAGCCAGAAGAATTGCTGGAAGGATATACACTGACATTCAGCTTCAGACCGTGCGGTATCTCAATGGAATACTGGAAAAAAAAAAAAAAATCAATGACAGCTCTTCTTGAGAAAAGATTTTGAGTAGGGGACAAAGTTTAAAGGACAGTGATAGGAACTGTGAATGGTGGTGGCTGCCATACATTTTAAAAAGAACATGTGTGGGAATAAATGTTTTGGAGCACTGTTGTTATACAGAATCACCATTATCTTTGGCGTAACTAGTTAGTGATTGGTCCTGTTAAGGAATCATTTCTCCTCCATCTTTCCACCCACAACACACAAATGCACTTAGGAACAATGGTTCATATTTCCCTAGAAGTTTCATAATTCTTAAATTGGAAGTGTAGTGATGAAATTTGCAAGGATAGTGCATAAATAATCAAGTCTGTCTTATTTGAATGATCAGAACAGGTCTGTTGAATTACTTCTTCATCAGATGCATCCCATTTAATAACTGGAAGATTGCTTTATTGTTCTTAATTATTCACCACACTTCCTGTAAGAGAATTATATATCCTACACATCTCCATGTGACTTGCAGTCCCCTCCTAGGAGAGGCACATGCTTCCTCACTCTGTTAACATTAGGTTTAACCACGTGATATGTTTTGGCCAATGAAATGTGAGGCATAATTGTCATGTAGCATCTAAACAAAGGCTTAAGAGGGGCGCGTGGGTGGCTCAGTTGGTTAAGCATTAGACTCTTGATCTCAGCTCAGGTCATGATCTCATGGCTCATGAGTTTGAGCCCCGCCTGGAGCCCCGCGCTGACAGCACTGGAGCCTGCTTGGATTTTCTGTCTCTCTCTCTGCCCCTCCCCCACTTGTGCTCGCTCTCTCTCTCTCTCAAAATAAATAAACATTTTTTTTAAAAAATTAAATAGGGGCGCCTGGGTGGCGCAGTCGGTTAAGCGTCCGACTTCAGCTCAGCTCACGATCTTGCGGTCCGTGAGTTCGAGCCCCGCGTCAGGCTCTGGGCTGACAGCTCAGAGCCTGGAGCCTGCTTCCGATTCTGTGTCTCCTTCTCTCTCTGCCCCTCCCCCCTTCATGCTCTGTGTCTCTCTGTCTCAAAAATAAATAAACGTTAAAAAAAATTAAAAAAAAATAAATTTATAAGAAAAAAAAATGAAATAAATGAAAGCTTAAGAGGCACTGCCTGGTTCAGCCATTATGCTCTTTTCACTCTGCCGTAATAATGAGTGTCCTAAATAGGTGTTGCTCCTTCAACCTGGATCTCAAAATGAACACACCTTGGGCAGAGCCACAGCTTACACATTCCATGAGTGAGAAATAAACCTTTGTTGTTGTAAGCCGTTAAGATTTGTGCATGCCTATCGCAACGTAACTAGCAAAATCTCATTTGTACAGTAACCGTGCAGAGTTGCACAGGAGCTATCCGTTAACTGTATTTGTCAACTATGCCATATATTGTAAAATCCAGATGCAGAGCTAGAGTCCAAATGGCTTAGATAAAAACATAGCTCATGAAGAAATGTCATTGATGTTAATCTTTTTTTTTTTTTTTTTGACTACAACTTTCTCACTTATTTGGGAGAGTGATAGCAAACAGGTTGTTGAATATAATATAGCCAGCTTCTCCATGTTCATGGAAAAGACTTTTGCTGTGCTCAGATTAAGACCGTTATCAGCTTGTCTCGCCAAATAAAAACCATGTGCTAACTTTTAAGGGAATTGTCATTTTTGGTCAAAACATTACTAATTCTCAGAGTACTATATAGAGTGAGAAATTAATTTGTGTTGATGAGTTTGTACGAATAATTCAGTTATTTCCAACAGAAGCACTAGGACCCAGACAATTTCTATGGGATTTTATAGCTAACGAAGCTCCACATGATAATTAGTCCGTCTTTCAGTTATATTTTATTTTGAGAATCCAACTTTTACAGTTTCTAGGTTTGACATCTTTAAGGCCAAATGTTGCAGCCTCACTTTTGAAGACAAATTATTTCAAGTTCTGTATCTACACGATATCAAAATGATTGGTCAAGTCTATGAAAACATTAGGTAATACAATGTTGGCACAAGGTGAATCCCAGTGACTGGTAAATGAGGTCACATTCCTCATTTCTGGCCTTGGTCTTATATTTAGGAATATCTTGGCCTCCCTGTGATTGTGAAGAGATTTACCACTTACTTCTGGGTTCCCAAAGTGAGGGACAAATAAAAAGACTTCTAGAAGTAGACCCAGGCCTTGTGGGGAGGGTGGCCATTTGCCCATTAGCTTCATTTGGGGCAGCAGCATCCCTAATCCAGATTGGGCTTCCCCATCTGAGTATTCTAGTAGCCATGTCCTCCTGGCTTTCAGAAGGCCAGTTTGCTGGTCTGTTCTGTTCCTTGCCATATACCATAAAGGAGAACCTTCCTGAATGCCTGTTCCCCAATCTCAGTCTACCCTAGGACAGTCCTGTCTACTAAGCCTGCTGTACTGATGGCTTGTGGATCCAGTGGATAGGATGTTCAAAAGGAGAATCAATGACCTATATTATTGCTGAGGAAATCCATATTAAGCCCCTGTACAAATTGGCCTATACCTTCATTCCTTTTTTATTTTCCTTAGGAAATAAATATTATACTTGCCAAATTAGGGAGCTTGACTCAGCCTCTAGGCCAGATGAGTTTTCTAATACTTCTCCTAAGTATAACAACTTCATTCAGTCATAGACAAGAGTTCCTAGACAACCCCCCCTTAGACTCCCTTCCAAGTAAACCATCACTTCGTCCTATTGCTGTCACACATGTCACTTCTACATATGTTGTAAACCCCACATTACATTATTTTGTTCTTGTTATTGTTTAAACAGTAATCTTTTTAGAAGATTCAAGGAATAGGGAACAATCAAACACATTTCCCTCTATTGTTACCATTTCCAATGCTTTTGATTCTTTTTGGTAGTTTCATATTTCTGCCTAAAAGATTTCCTTCAACATTTTTTACAATGTGGCTAACACTGGTGATAAATTACTTCAGGTTTTTAATGCCTGAAAAAGTCTTTATTTTTCCTTCATTTTTAAAAGGTATTTTAGTGTAGTATATATAGGATAGCTTTTTGTTTTTCAGTACTTTAAAGATGTCGCTTTTTAAAATTTTTTTACATTTTTCCTTTTTTTTTTTAATGTTTATTTATCTTTGAGAGAGAAAGCACAAGCAGAGGAGGGGCAGGGGTGGGGGGTGGGGCGGAGGATCTGAAACAGTATCTGTGCTGACAGCAGCAAGCCCAATGTGGGGCTCGAACTCAGGAACTGTGAGATCATGACCTGAGCCGAAGTAGGATGCCTAACCAACTGAACCACCCAGGTGCCCGAATGTTTACATTGTTTCTGTTAAGAAGTGTTCTGTCATCATTATCTTTGTTCCTCTGTGTATGTCATGTTTTGTTTTGTTTTGTTTTGTTTTGTTTTGTTCTGTTTGTTCCTCTCTGGTTGCTTTTTTTTTTTTTTTTAATTTTTTTAACATTTATTTATTTTTGAAACAGAGAGAGAGAGAGAGAGAGAGAGAGCATGAACAGGGGAGGGTCAGAGAAAGAGGGAGACACAGAATCTGAAACAGGCTCCAGGCTCTGAGCTGTCAGCACAGAGCCTGACGCGGGGCTCGAACCCACGGACCGTGAGATCATGACCTGAGCCGAAGTCGGCCGCTTAACCGACTGGGCCACCCAGGTGCCCCCCTCTCTGGTTGCTTTTAATATTCTCTCTTTATAACTTGTTTTAAGCAATTTGATCATGATGTTGCCTTGGTATTTTCTTCATGTTCTTGTGCTTGGGGTTTGTTGTACTTCTCTGATCTAGTCTTTATCAAAGTTGGAAAACTTTTGGGTTTATTTCTTTAAAGGTTTTTTTCGGTCACTCCCACCCCTCTTTCTGTCAGGGCTCCAGTTACGTATGTATACACTAGGCCACTTGAAGTTGGCCCACAGCTCACTGGTGCTCTGTTCCTTTTGTTCCTCCAGACTTGTTTTTGTCTGGGTTCATTGTGTATAGTTTATAATGCCATGTCTTCAAGTTCACTCCTGTTTTTTCTGCAATATCCAGTCTGTAATTAATCCTATCCAGTGTATTTTTCATCGCTGTCATTGCTTTCATCTCTATAAGTTCATTTCATGTCTTTTCGTATCTTCCGTGTCTCTACTTAACACATTTAATCCTTCCTCTAGTTCAGGGCCTCTCAACCTCAGCACTACTGACATTTTGGGCTGGGCGTGGGGGGTGTCATTGCACACTGTAGGATGGTTAGTAGCAACCTTGGCTTCTCCCCGCTACATGCCAATAGCACCACTTCTGCCAAATTGTGACAACCAAACTGTCTCCAGACATTGCCAAACGTTGCCTGGGGGGAGAAAGCACTCCTCTGTTGAAAATTACTAGTACATTTTGGGACATAGGCAATGCAGTTGTGATAACTCAATGTCTTTGCCTATTGAATTCTATCATCTGTGTCAGTTTTCTCCCACTTCTATTGATTGATTTTTCTCCTTATAGCTTTCCTGCTTCTTCACACATCTTATAGTTCTTAAATTATTATATCATACATTTTTTATTGTTATTCACATGTGAATACTTTCCTGAGTAATGGATATATATTTTTTTAACATTTTATTTTGTCAGAGACAGAGTGTGAGCAGGGGAGGGGAGGAGAGAAAGAGAGAGAGAGAGAACTCGAAGCAGGCTCCAGGTTCTGAGCTGTCAGCACAGAGCCTGATGTGGGGCTCAAACCCACAAATGTGAGACCATGACCTGAGCTGAGCTCAACGGACTGAGCCACCCACATGCCCCAGGTGATGGATATTCTTATATTCCTGTAAATAAATTGTGTCTGGTGAACATGCCATTGACCATTAGCCTGTAGAAGAAATGATTCTGTACATTTTATTCCCTGTAAATATTTATCAGTATTTCATCTACTAGCAAATTAATTTCAGCATTTCTGAATGCTGCCATGCGTGTTTGTTCCTTGGATTCCTCCTTGAAAGGGTTTCAACCTCTTACTGCTTCCCTCATTAATGAGTTAAATAAAATCTTTGATACGTATTTTTTAGTATTTGTGTGATAGTCATAATTTTGCCTTACTTGTAAAAATATATTTTATTAGTAGCATATATGAATCATTATCATGTGCATGATTATTATTGTTGTTGTTGTGTTTGAGAGGATTTGGACAACACATCAAACTGTCCTTTGGAACAAAGTGCATTTTTGCCAAGTCCTGGCTTGGTTCCAAGTTCTCTACGACAAATCTGGCCAGCCACCTATTTTTATCAATAAAACTTGGTTGGCACACAGCCACACTCATTCATTTTACACTTCGTCTCTGGCTGCTTTTGAGCTGCAAAGACAGACCTGAAAGTTGTAACAGAGACCATACGACCCACAAGCCTAAAATATTTACTCTCTGGCTCTCGGTAGGAAACGTTTGTTGACTCCTGCTTTCCGATTTCACACGAACCTGCTGTAGCATAAAAACTGCAAGTGAAAATCCTATTTCTTATTTAAGTTGAGATTGTTAGTGGTCGTTGTTGTTGTTTTCTGTGCCTCCAAATGGATGTGCAATGCTATTTGCAGGGTCCAGGGGCTTCTGCGTTGGGGGAGACTAAATAGATAGTGTTTAACACCTCCCACTGGCCTTGAAGTCAGAATGGACAGGGTTTCAAACCACCCTCCCTCACTTAGGGCTGACAGACCTCAATCAGGCCATTTAATCTCTCTCTCTCTCTCTTTTTTTTTTTTTTTTGAGGGGGGAGGGGCAGAGGGAGAGAGAGAATCTCAAGCAGGCTCCACACTGGGTGTGGGACTTGATCTCACAACGGCGAGATCACGACCTGAGCCGAAATCAAGAGTCTGATGCTTAAGCGTAACCAACTAAGCCACCCAGGTGCTCTCAGGCTGTTTAACCCTTTAACCGTCCCAAGACTGTATTATGTTATCCATCAAGTAGGAGTAATAATGTCTCACAGGGTAGTTATAAGAATTAAATGATCTGCTATATGCAAAGAGCTTAATAACCAGAACATAGAAATCCATGTTGTTATTGGCCATAGGGAAGCTTTGGAAAACACAGCAAGATGACATCTATGCCTACTTTTGTAAACTTCTAAAGTCATACCTTTTTCCAGACTGCCTGACTTCAAGATTTTCTCCACTGTTCCTATGAAGTTTTCCCCTTCTCCTAACTCAAGAGGTAAAGCACTTGGAAAGCTATATGTCTGGTTAGTTGGGAGCACTCCAAGGAGAAGCCTCACTAAGATATCTCTAGCAAAATCCCATCCTTATTATGGTAGACTAATAGTGAAAATGGCCTCCATTCTTCTCTTCCCGATATCCATGCCTCTTACGATGCGACTTTGCAGCTTCTCCCATTTTGAGGTGGAATCTATACTGGCCTTGTTACTTGCTTAACCAGCAGAATGCAGCAGAACTGAATGTGTCTGGTCTGAGCTGAGAAGTCGAGAAGACTTTCATGCTTCGTTTGCTCTTTTGAAACTTTGCCTCCATATGATAGCAAGCATGGGTTAGCCTGCTGGAGGACAAGAGTGCAGGAATAAGTCCTCTCATCCGTGGCCATCCCAGTCCAATCAGTTCCAGGCTGACCTTCCAGCTGATCACAGGTTCAAATGAGCCCAGATGCAATCAACAAAGCCCACCTCAAATCAGAACTACCTAACCAACCAGTAGACTCATGAGCAAAAATACATATTTATCGTATGCCCAAACAGATAAGTGATCATTTCTATTATTGTAATCTTGGCTACGTGATGATTGCCATCTGCGGTTATTCTCTTGGAGGGTGTTGAACATCCATATCTAACACATTCAAATAGCGTGTGCAACTGAAATTGTGGTCCTAACTCAGCCCTGTTGTGTCACGGTGTCAGTGAAATGATCAATTTAGATACCTACTCAAGTGGAGAATTTCCTATGAAAGATTTGGCTAAATTCGCAGCCCTTGACCACAAAGATTATGTAACAGTATTATGAGAACTTTTAAAGAAAAGATTGTAAACAGTAATTCCATCTACAAGACCAATTCTTTTCTTTTTTTAATGTTTATTTATTTGAGGTGGGGAGGGGCAGAGAGAGAAAGAGAGAGAGAATCTCAAGCAGGCCCTGTGCCGTCAGCACAGAGCCTAATGCGGGGGTTGACCCCATGAACGGTGAGATGGTGACCTGAACAGAAATCAAGTGTCAGACACTTAACTGACTGAGCCACCCAGGAACATGAAGACCAATTCTTTTTTAATTTTTTTTTTTTTAATTTTTTTCAACGTTTATTTATTTTGGGGACAGAGAGAGACAGAGCATGAACGGGGAGGGGCAGAGAGAGAGGGAGACACAGAATCGGAAATAGGCTCCAGGCTCCGAGCCATCAGCCCAGAGCCCGACGCGGGGCTCGAACTCCCGGACCGCGAGATCGTGACCTGGCTGAAGTCGGACGCTTAACCGACTGCGCCACCCAGGCGCCCCTAAATTTTTTTTTTTTTAACGTTTATTTATTTTTGAGACAGAGAGAGACAGAGCATGAACGGGGGAGGGGCAGAGAGAGAGGGAGACACAGAATCTGAAGCAGGCTCCAGGCTCTGAGCGGTCAGCACAGAGCCCGACGCGGGGCTCAAACTCACGGACCACGAGATCGTGACCTGAGCTGAAGTCGGACGCTTAGCTGACTGAGCCACCCAGGCGCCCCAAGACCAATTCTTATCATAGGGGCCATTATCAGAGCCAACACGTTTGCATAACAAAAGGATTTTTGAGTCCCCACTGGTTAGCCTCCTGTTTGGAAACAGTAGTTAAAAGAAAAATATCTGAGTGCTGCTACAAAATACACTGTTCCCTGGGACTTTAACAGAGATAACAGAATTATATTATGGTACGTTTTCCTAAGGTAGCTAGAAAGGGAATAAAATTCTCTCTGGGTCTCTGGTGTTTCCCTTGTGATTTTAAGCCTGACTCTGCCTTTGCCTCTCTCACTATACTGAAACTCTGCCACCCTGTGTCACTTTAAGCCAGTCATTTAATTGCTTTGGGCCTCAGTTTCCTCATATGTAATACGAAGTTATGGGATTATTTCTCAGGTCCCTTCTGTCCCTGTCAATTTCAGATACATATTTTTTTCTTTTTTTTAATTATTTTGTGTTTTTATTTTATTTTTTAGAGAGACAGAGTGAGAGCGGGGAAGGGGCAGAGAGAGAGGGAAACACAGAATCCGAAGCAGGCTCCAGGCTCCGAGCTGTCAGCACAGAGCTCAACACGGGGCTCGAACTCACCAGCTGCAAAATCATGACCTGAGCCAAAGTCGGATGCTCAACCGACTAAGCCACCCAGGCACCCCAATACATATTTTTTTTTCTTAACAATTTTTGTTCTTACTCATCCAACATTCATTTCCTATCTATTATGTGTCAGGCAGTTTACTAGTCACTGGAGATACAACAGTGAATAATGAGACGTGGCCTCTGCCCTCACATTAACAATGATAACAAAAATGACAGCAAACATATCATTAACAATAACTGATACCATACTACATTATAGGTTCCAAAACACTTTCACAGGCATTTTTACATTTGACCTTCACTGCAGCACTGTTAACTGGTTAGGACAAGTATCATCATCTGCATTTTACATATGAAGAAGCTAAGACTCAGAAATATTAAGTAATTTGGCCAAGGCTATAAGGAACTCATATTATCATTTAGGATTTAGAAATTTTGATACTGATTATGTACAAAGAACTTTCTATTGTGAAATGTTTCAAACATTCTAAAAAATAATATGATGGGGCGCCTGGGTGGCTCAGTCAGTTGAACGTCTGACTTCACCTCAGGTCATGATCTCGCAGTCTGTGAGTTCGAGCCCCGCATAGGGCTCTGTGCTGACCGCTCAGGGCTCGGGGCCTGGAGTCTGTTTCGGGTTCTGTGTCTCCCTCTCTCTCTGCCCCTCCGCCATTCATGCTCTGTCTCTGTCAAAAAATAAACGTTAAAAAAATAATAATGTGATGATGATAATTCCTGTATACCTTTAACCCAAAATTTAAAATTATCAATATTTTGACCATATTTCCTTCCTTCATCTTCCCCCATCCCACCAACTTTTTTTCTTTGCAGAACTGTTTTAAGCAAATCAGAGACCACGTTATTTAACTTCTTCGTACTCAACATAAATCTTTGAAAAGTAAGAGCATTATCTTAATATAACCACAATGCTGTTTTCATACTTAGCAACGTCAATAATATTTTGTTTCATTTACGTATAATTCTTGACGTTCACTTGGATAGAATGAAGTTTACAAATGTAGTATAAATTTGTCTCAGCATTGTTAACAGGTTCTTGGTTTCTAGATCTTCCCTCCTCACACAAAGCACTAATTTTGTGGATACTATTTGCCATCCTGTGTCTCGTCTCCCCCTTTCCCTTGGTTACAGATTTCCTAACTAGGAACAGAGCCATGGGGAAGAAAGACTGTTTCCCAGCCTTCCTTGCACCTGGATGTGGCTATGTGAGTAAATTCTGTTACGGGAGATGTTAACTCAAGTGTCGAGCGTAGCTCCTGGGAAGTGTTCTTAAGGGGAGAGAGTATGTTTTCTTTGCCCTTCCTCCTTTTTGCTGACTAGAATGTAGAATCAGTAGCTGGACCTTGAGCATCTTGATCCATAAGGCTGCGTGCTAAGTAAAATAGGTGGGGCATCAAGAGAGGAGTCAGATCTCTGATGATCACGGAGTCATCATATCAGTTTAGAAGTAAACTTCTGGGGGTGACAGGGTGGCTCAGCTGGTTAAGTATCCATCTTCACTCAGACTCAGGTCCGTGATCTCACTGTTTGTGAGCCCGAGGCCCGCATCGGGGTCTGTGCTGGTTCAGAGTCTAGAGCCTGGTTCAGATTCCGTGTCTCCCTCTCTCTCTGCCCCTTCCCCACTCGTGCCCTGTCTCTCTCAAAAATAAATAAACTTAAAAAAATTATTTTAAAGGAGTAAACTTCTATTTTCTAAACTTGAAGCCAATATATTTATCTTGGTTTCCCATCATTTTAACACATGTAGCCAAATGAATCCCACCTTGCTCTCACCTGCATTTCTGTGCACTGCTTTCTCTATTTCTCAATTATAGTGGAGCTAGGCACATAGAAAAATGGGTTAGGGGCGCCTGGGTGGCTCAGTCGGTTAAGCATCTGACTTCAGCTCAGGTCACGATCTCGCGGTCCGTGAGTTCGAGCCCCGTGTCGGGCTCTGGGCTGATGGCTCAGAGCCTGGAGCCTGCTTCTGGTTCTGTGTCTCCCTCTCTCTCTGCCCCTCTCCCGTTCATGCTCTGTCTCTCTCTGTCTCAAAAATAAATAAACGTTAAAAAAAAATTTTTTTAATTAAAAAAAGAAAAATGGGTTAGCTCTGAGTTAATGCCTTCTCATCTAAAATACCTATTAATTGAGATGTATCACATTCAACTTAATGTTTTAAAATGACAGATTGTCAACTTCCAAAACTCCTTTCCCTTAGGCCTGTCCTGGCTATATAATCAACATCTTTCCTACCTCCTCAATTGATAGGCTATCCAAATATACTAATGGCTTGGTTCTTAAAAGAGGTATTTTGTTCAAAGTTTGCAGAAAGGATTTGGAGAAGGGTGGAAAAGGCCTGAACTGTTGAGTTTATGAAAAGCCCTGGATACTGAAATCAAACCCAGCTTCATGACCCCTCTCAGATCTCTGTAAATGCATCCCTGATTTCAGAGCTAGTCTGGGTGAGCTACAGTGAGCTGTCACAATTGATGTAGTCATTATCAGAAGATCACAGTATATATACAGAAGTTCAAATATTGTCAACAGTTCTACATTTAAAAGATTTCTTATGTAATTTTACAGCTGGTAAATCAACCCCTGATGACACAGTGAAATAGGACCAGGATATTAAAGCATTTAAACATGGGTTTTTAATTTGTTAACCAAACATTAGGACATTTCCTCAGTCTCTTTTCATATTAAAAAATAAAAAAAAAAAGACCTGCAGTAACAAAGAAAACTATTAAAGTTTCTTTCAAAGATGGAGGCTGATTTCTAACAAATAGAAGGTAATAGAAAAGAATGCACAATCGAGAGATTGAGCATTATTTTTTTCTATTGTAAACAGTTCTCTATTAAAGCAGTCTGTCAAATTTTATATTAAAGAGACGTCAGTAATGGAGTTATTAGATCAATATCCTCATTGCAGTGTTTTGAGCCAAAACAGAAATTCCCTGAGGTATGGAAATTTCTGGACTTGATGTTGTTTATCTGCTGATGAGAATTAAGAGAGCTGCAATGTGCTTACAAACGTTGCAGGTGAGAGCAAAATGTTAAAACATTGCAAATTTTACGCTTCCAAGAAACTAATGGAAAGGAGTTCCCAATAATGAAAGCATAAGGAGTACATAAAATCCTGCTTTACATCTCAGTCTTTGAGGAAAAACTTTAATTCTCAACTGCCACAGATGGTAAAAAGTGGCCCTTAGATGTCAGTTCTCTGCACTATTAGGAAGCTCCTTTCACATGTATATACATATATTATTGCAGACAGTATTCCTCCAAAAGAGGCTGGAACAGTATTTCGGGTCCTAAGTGCTCTTTCTACAAAGTGGCCTAAACATGTCTCCCACGGAGAGGTAGAGTTTATGTCCTGTCCCCCTCAAACCTGGGCAAACATTTGTGACTGCCCCAACCAACAGAGCAGTGCAGAATGATCACAAAAATGCCATGCATTTCACCCTGCTTTCTTGGGACACTCACTCCAAGAACTCACAAGCATGCTGTGATGTGAGGAAGTCCAAACCAGCCCATGCAGAGACACCATATGGAGAGACCACAAATGGGTATCCTGGCGGATGGCCAGCAATCAACTGCCAGAGGTGTGAATGAAGACTCATCTAGAAGATTCTAGTTTGGTCTTGAGTCTTCTCAGCTGAGGCTTCAAATATGGTGGAGCAGAGACAAGTGATCCATCCTCACGGTAGTCTAGCTGAGTTCCTGACTGACTGGCTGGGGGAGAAATGAGGAGATGCTAGTGGAAAGGTGCAAACTTCCAGCTATAAGATGAGTAAGTTCTGGGGATCAAAGGATGTACAGATGGTGAGTATAGTTGTGGTAATTACCTGAGGTGATGGGTGTGTTAACTAACCTCATTGTGGTAACCATTTCACCATATACATGTGCTTTAAATCAACGTGTTGTATACCTTACACTTACTCAATGTTATATGTCAATGATATCTCCAAAAAGCTGGGGAAAAATCGGTTAAGCGTCTGACTTCAGCTCAGGTCACGATCTCGCGGTCCGTGAGTTGGAGCCCCGCGTCGGGCTCTGGGCTGATGGCTCAGAGCCTGGAGCCTGTTTCCGATTCTGTGTCTCCCTCTCTCTCTGACCCTCCCCTGTTCATGCTCTGTCTCTCTCTGCCCCAAACATAAATAAACGTTAAAAAAAAAAAATTTTTTTTTTTAAATTACATTTTCTGCAAATGGAGTTGACATTCTCTTCCTCTCTTTTTAGTTCTCATCCTGGCTACAAATGTAATTCCTCAAATCAAAATATTTTACCTAGGTAGGGCAATCTCAAGTAAAATCGAAGGACTGAAACCTTCATTTTGTTGAGCCATTATTTTGCAAAGGGGGACTTCCTGCACTGGAATTCTTTTTTTGGTCTTCTGCAGAATGACAAAATAAACAATTCCACAGGAGACTCATAAAAGGAGGCATCTCGGGGCGCCTGGGTGGCTCAGTCGGTTGAGCGGCCGACTTCGGCTCAGGTCATGATCTCGCGGTCCGTGAGTTCGAGCCCCGCGTCGGGCTCTGTGCTGACAGCTCGGAGCCTGGAGCCTGTTTTGGATTCTGTGTCTCCCTCTCTCTGCCCCTTCCCTGCTCATGCTCTGTCTCTCTCTGTCTCTCAAAGATGAATAAACGTTAAAAAAAAAAAAATTTAAAAAAAAGGAGGCATCTCACCAACAAGAACAGAACTACCCACTACTTCTTTTGATTTACTCACACCATAGCCCCAGGTCTTGAAACCAACTTCCTTTTACTCAAGAGAAAGGATTTGAATATTTGTAATTTTATTTTATTTTATGTTTATGTATTTATTTTGAGGCAGGGAGGGGCACAGACAAGGAGAAAGGGAGAGAGAGAATCCCAAGCAGGCCCTGCACCGTGAGTGCAGAGCCTGATGTGGGGCTTGATCCCTTGATCTCATGAACCATGAGATCATGGCCTGAGCTGAAATCAAGAGTTGAATCAAGCTGAAATCAGCTTAACCAACTGAGCCACCCAGGTGCCCTGATATTCGTAATTTTATACAATCAGTGGTTGGTTTTTTGTTTTGTTTTGTCTTTTGGAAAGAAAGGGTAATTTTGAGTTATGTGCATTAGAAGCATAATTATGAGAGAAGCAAGGGAGTGTTCTCACAAATGCTCAAAGTCTACTTGTTCCAAAAAGCCCTAATGGACACCTTTCCCCTTGCTTGTTCTTCTCTGCTTCACCTCCTTGAAATGCTAATACACAGTTTATCAGTTCTATAAAACTCAATGCAATGTGCATCACTCCCTCTCTCATTCCCTCATCTCACCAACTAGCATCATCACCCTCTTTGGGCATGCATCTACAAGGTATTTTCCAGAAAGATTCCATAGTAGACTATTGGCTCTTCCACTCACTTTTTTCCTCTTGCTAAGTCTCTAGGGACTGATCTAATGTGTTTAACCATCCCCCCTCTTTAAAGAAAAAATAAATGAAGCCTTTAGATTTGTTTTAGTATGTCTTCTCACCTAGAAACTCCACTGGCAGGTTGAGGCCCTTGTATGGTATCCAGTGATGGATGCTGAATCCCATCCTTACTGGTATTTGCTCCTTGGAGGTGAAAAAATAAATGTTTTATAAAGCTCAAATTGGCCTTATCAAACAAAACATCTGCTAGATCAGTGAATGACTGGTGACAGCAGGAGACAGCAGTGCTGGCCTCTCCAATAGAAGTCACTGCAGTTAATGGAAGCTATTATGGGAAAATTCTGGCAAGAAGTTTTCTTTTTCTTTTTTTTTTTTTTCTCGACAGCTAAAATTTTTTAAAAGAAAAAAATGTATTCAGTTGCTAGGGTAACTGTGGTTTCAAAACTACTGTAACAAAAGCCAGATATCACATATCAAACTACCAAATTGTTAATTTGACTGGTATTTTAAAATAACTACCTAAAAGAGATATTTTCTCCTTATCTAGCTATAGAGGACAGGGGAAAAGGGCGGGGTGGGGGGGGGGGGGGAAATAGGAGGAAACTCAAGGAGGAGAAGAGAGGAAAAAGCAACTGGTAGATTCAAGAAATATTTTTGCCTTGCTAAATATTTGTTGGAAATAAAAACCCCCGTCACCATGTTACGGATACATTTGCATACAAGACTTATTTAGTCAGATTCGAAACATAAGGAGGATACTGACTTATCCTGTTTTCAATTTCTTTTCCCACACTTCAAACCCTGCCTGGGTTTTAAGTGAATGGTTTTCTGTGTGGGCACTTGGTAAGGGAACTGGTTACTCAGGAGAGTCATGCGTGTTCTGAAATCTTTTATGGGTGATTGTGTTTTCCTGTGTCTTGCTTTTCATCACTTGATTTAAAGGGCATATGATAAAGTCAGTAAAGGCTTGGACTCTGGAGTCAGACATAGCTAGGACTGAATTCCTTTTCTACCTTTTACTAAATTCGTTTAACTTCTCGGATCCTGTTTCTTCATTTATAAAAAAAAAAAAAGATATCAGGACAAATGTCATCATTACTTCAATAAATAAATTGCAAGGAAAGAAACAGGGAGAAGGGCCTATACATTAAAAGAGACTTGAGAGACGAAACGTGTGGGTATTGCTTAGATCTGATTTGAAAGGAAAAAAGGCAATTGTAAAAAGCATTTATGAGACAACTGGGGAGACTTTGAACACTGATTAGATGTTTGATAATATTAAGGAGTTATTTCAAATGTGTTTAGGCATGATTATAACATGGTATTATGATTTTGGGTTTTTTAAAGAGTCTTGCTGTTTCAAGACCAACTGGAATATTTACAAATGAATGATATGATGCCTGAGATTTGCATCAAAATAAGGGAGGAGGAAGTGGATGGGCTAGAGATTAAACAAGCTTGGCTATGAGCTGACAATTGTTGATGCTGGGTGATGAACACAGAGGGGCTCATTTATCATCTTCTCTCTGCTTTTAAATACGTATTTGAGATTTTCCATGATAAAAGTTTAAAAAGAGAAATAGCAGTAATACTCACCTGATAAGATTATCCTGTGGATTAAATGAGATGCTGTGTGTAAAGCACCTGGCAGAGTGCCTGGCATATAATAAGTGCTGGACAAATGTTAGCCATCTCTAGGAGAGACAAGGCCTCCTCTTTCCCATGTGCAGACTTGTGAAAGCCAGACCATGAAATGCGCTGCTGATTGGAGCAGCTAACCCTACTCCTTCCAAGACAGGCAGCCCTTAGCTCTTACCGCATTCATCTTTACCCAACCTAATTCTGTACTAGACCCTGTGCTTTCCACACATAAGTGAAAATTCTGTCTTACAGTAGCTGTTGATTTGGGCGTTAGCTCCCCAGTAAGTTTTAGGTGGGAATGCTATTTCAGTGGAAAACAGAAGGCAAGAACTTTTTTAGAGCTCAACTATCAAATGTTTAGCATATTTACATATAGGGTAGCCCTATATAATTTATTTAGCTTTTAGAACAATCCTTTCAAATCTAAATTATTAGCTTCAGTTTAGAGGGGAGGAAACAGAAGTTTCCTGGTCTGCCCAAGATCACAGCATTAAGTGGTGGACCTTTTCTCATACCAAGCTCCGGAAAGTCCCAAAGGGCCCAGCAGTCCTGGCCATCAGCTCCTTTGCCTTTCTTTTCCTTGTCCTACCTTAAAAACAACCACGGCCCCCCACAAGTTAAGTTGACATCTCCAATCAAAAGAGTCTGAAGTCATAGTTATCTGTCCTGTGACTGATTTGCAGCCAGGGTGGTGAAAGGTCTAAATATCTGATGAGGAGAGTCACGGGCTTGGATGGAAGCTTGGGGCCTGCAGAGAAGAGGCTCAGGAAGAAGTAGTAGAAAGAAAAAGGATTTGAGGATTGTACTGACATTTGTGTTTAATTTTCCTCTTGTTCTAAATGCTATTCCACTTTTAAGGAAAAGAGAAAGCAGAGAGAGATACCTTATAGGAGGGCTGTTCAATTCCAAAAATTAAAAACAGCCAGCTGCCATCCAGCACTGTCGGCCTTCATTCAAGCTCCAGCTGTAATTTAGTTCGGTGGTTGCGCCCGACACCCTAAACTTGCAAATGATGAGTTGACTTTAGAATCCAGCTTATTTAAATAAAGCGGGACAACTCCACGAAAAAGGCGGGTATCTGATTACACCCGGAGTTATTGGTTGTTTATATCCAACATTCCTGGGAATGGAGCGGAGAAAGAGGCACCACGAGAAACGCGAAAGGCCAGCGACAAAACGCTCAAGGAGAAAAGTGTTAGTGTCTCAAACTGTAGGGTTAACCTCCTGGGTTCCACTCCAGAGCGTCGGGAGAGCTCGGGTGCTTTCAGCAGCCACCGGAAAGATTTCCAACCGACCCTCTCCCCTCCGTGGCCCTGAGGCCCTCACTCTAAGGCCACTCCAGCAGCCAGGCTGCAGTCTGGAGCCGACACCGACCGTCTCCAGAGCCAAGCTCCCCAGGCCTGACCATCCCCTGCTGCGAATCCCGGATCCTCTCCCACGGGTTGGGCTAAAGTCCTCTTAATTAAGAAACAATAACTATTTAAGAAGAAGCGCCAATAGCCCGCTCTCTGCGCGCCCAGGCTTGGCCTTTTCGGGAGTTCCGGCGGGGAAGGGAGCAGCCCGGGGAAAGGGAGACAGCTCGCGGAGGCCCGGGCGACTGGAGCACCCGGCGACCCGCCTCCCGAGCCCCGCCCTCGGTTTTCCCGCCCGGCGGGGACCTGACGAGCGCGGAACCACCCTCCTCCCTGCGGCAGATTCGTTTGGAGTGGCGGGATCCAAAAGGCCGCAGGGAGAGGGCGCCGAGCGCGGGATTTGGCCGCTGGGAAGTGAGAGCGGTCCCCAGTCCAGCCGCAGGCCCCTGCGCCGGGTGCACGGCGTCACTGCCACAAAATCCTTTTCTTCCCCGGAGGGAGCCGTCCCTCGATCCCTTGGAGGGTGGAGAGTCCTCACGTTCCCTCCTCCCGCTACCCCGGGTCGGAGGAGAGCTGCGGGATTAGGCTGGAGTGAATATTCCGCGTGCTCTATAATTACGCACACACTGAAATCTTCACCGTTGACTTAAGTTACTTGGCGCTGCGAGGGCTGGGGCCCTGCGTATTGATTAAACGCAGCCTCTATTTACCTACACAATAAACGTAGAGATTAGCGACGTTCGCTTGATCACAATAATGGGGTTGACGATTAGGGGGCAATGCATCCCAGATGTAGCTGAGCCTATGGAAGGCGGGCGGGCAGCAGCCTTCTGGAAGAGAGGAGCTCCGGGGTGGGGGTGGGGGGCGCTACGCGGGCGGAGGTGCGGAGCCCCGCGCGGAGCGGGAGTCCGCTCCGGGAGCGCGGCAGGAGGCTGAGGCGAGGCCCAGCAGCAGCGAGACCGCCGGCCACGAAACCGGGGAGGCCCGCAGCGGGCTTTGGGGGACCTGAACATCTCCGCGCCCAGGTAGGCATCTCGGGCGCCAAGCCCGCCTCCCTGCGGCGGTGTCACCTGCCTCGAGGCCGTCTCGCCTGCTGCCGCCTGGCTGGGAAGGACGGTGGACGCCGCTGGCGCGTGCCCGAGTAAGTGTGCCTGTGTAATCAATGTGCATTCTGCGTGCGGCAGAGGGAGGAAGGCAGGAGGAGGCGCACGTGTCTACTGCGTGCGGAGCCTCCCTCTTCCCCCGTGTGTACTCCAAGAAGCGAGTCAGGGTGGAAGGTGTCAGTCTGGCCTTGCCATGGGGGTGGGTGTGACATCCATCGGTGGGTGTGACAGGAGAGGCCAACACGCAGGGTTGGACTCCAGAGTGGCAGGACTCCAGAAAGCACGACCGTGTGGACCCTAGGAGAGGCCTGTTCCCGGCGATATCACAGCCCAGGGGTCCTTGGGTCCTTGGTAGGAATCTTATAACCGACCTTCTTCCTCTGCCTCTCACTGACCTGAAAGGCCCTGAGAAATCTGTCCTAGGAAGCAGAGCATTGAAAGGAACTAATTCAGAGAAGAACTCAGGACAGCGAGATGTGGGGTTATAAAGGGCAGATGAGAGCAGTTGGGTGTGTGTGTGTGTGTGAGTAGTAGTAGTAGTAGCAGCAGCAGTAGTAATACGATGTGGGTGTGTGAAATCGCGACCCACCTAGAAGAGTTTGCAAATCCTGGGCTCCCATCCCACACTGGCTGCAAAGGACCCAGGTAGCAACTTTTCCCAAAGCAAGTGGTTTCTCTGTTTTTTTCCCCCTCTTCCCTCTGTGCCTCATTATCGACGCATTATGTTTCCCATTCCACATTTAGGCACGCACGCAAGGATTTGTTCCAGACATCCATGAACAAGCCAGGACGAAGCCCTTTCCCGCCAAACCACTACGGCTGGGGAATAAGCGGTGCCTGCCCCAACTCTGGGAGCGGGAACCCGGGAGAAGACTTGAGTGGTAAGAAGATCTAGAGGACTGGAAGGAGGGAGGGGGAAAAGGAAGAGAGAAGCCTGGGAAAGAGAAAGAAGAGGAAGGAGGAAGAGGAGGGACCCGCAGGGGCAGAGTTGGGCGTGGGGTTCGGTTACAAACGCCCCCTTCCGCGCCCAGGATCTTTCCCTGGGCTGAGTCTTCCTCGTCGCAGAGCTGAAGCCGACTGGGGGGAGGGGGAGATAAGACAAAGGGAATTCTCCTCTGAGAAGTGTGAAGTGCATCTGTCCTCTCCTTGCAGGCTCTGGAAAAACTGGCAGGAATTTCCTTGTCGTGAGAAGACCGACGAGCGTCTGCAGAGGAGAAGACAACTGCAAACAGACTTTGGGCCAGGGAGGAGGGCGGGAGGAGGGGTGGCGGGGGCCAGCTTTGATGGCTTCAACTCTGTTGTAATTTTGTCTTCTCCAGATTAGCCAAAATAGTCAGCCCTAGCTGGGAGTTCTGTTCCGCAGAATCCGCTCCCACCCCACCCCTCCACCCCCGCGTCATGTGCACGCGAGGAGCTGTGTAGCTGCTCCTCCCCGAGTCACGCCTGAAACTTCCAGGGCTAATGGTTCTGTGTTCCTGCCGTAATTAGGAGGCCACACAGCTCTCCAACACTCCGTTAAACAAGTATGTAAGTCATCCTCTCCCTCTCCGGGGACAGACCGGGGGAAGGAAGGCTGCTGGGACCGCTTCGGGCGGTGTGTCCTCCGTTAGGGGAGTGGCTTGCTGTGACCCCCGGCTGCTCCTCCTGGCCCTGGTCTTTCTAAGCTCTTCCTTAGAAAGTAGAGAAAGGGGCAAAGAATGTGCATCTCGCCACCCACCGGACGAGCCAGGCGAGCCTGTATCTGTGCTTGTAAAGTTTTCTAAATAAATTGGTTCCAAGCAGTGATGAACAGAGGCTGAACCCGGGTCTTCTCCAGAACAGTGCAACGGATATAAAGAAGCTGGAGTCGTCCACCCTCTCCACCCGCCCCCCCCCCCCAATAAATCAGCCATATAAATCATTCGCATTGTTTAAGGTACATTGATCAATCTAATGGCTTGTAATAGGCTCCTAATTGCCACTTGCAGAGTTCTGCAGGTTCCTGTCTGAATGGGGAAGGTTTCATTCCAGCCCAAGTCCTCCTTAATCTGGAAACTGGGTGATCACAGACCAAGGAAGAGCACTGCAGTGGCCAGGCCACAGTCTCAGTGCCTCAGGGGAGGGAGAAAGGGGGCTAACTGGAGATATTTACTATTCTTTTTTTTTTCTTTTCTTTTCAAAGCTTACTTCCAAATTTATAATTGTCTTTTTTTTCTTTAGTAAATTAGTAATTCTCTAATGAGCAAAGCCCAGGCTGTGATTTATTGATTATTGCTTATATCAGATGAGAAACTTTCCTTATTTGCATCATTTATATCTGTATGTAGAGTAAAAACTTCCTTAGCTGCAAACCGGTATTCTCTTAGTTATACATTTCTTTTTATTTACTTATTCCTAACTTGGTAACACCAGGAGTTGGGATAGGAAATAAATGGGGGGAGGGGCATGCTAAAAGCAAGGAAGAAAAAGCCAAACTTTCTCCAACATGGAATCCTTGAGACATGCCTAGACTCTTGGGTAACATCTTGTGCGGTTGTAGTGTCTCCTCCAAGCCCTGGATGGAAGAGGTAAAGTTGGAAGTATTCTCAAAAGCTGCCTACAAAAGACTAAAACGGAAGGAACTGCTACCCTGGCTGGGGGGAGCTGAACGATGAGCAGAATCCTCTGGCCTTTGGCTTTTAAAATGTTTTACTATTAGCTCAAAAGATGACTTTAATGTTCCAAAGGTGGTTCCATTTAAGTTCAGGCTAAGGCAACAAATTGTGCTTCGTTTTTGGTAGGAATGCTCTTAAAAAGAAGAAAGCCAACATTGAATGACACATTTGCTTAGGTCTAAGACCCCTCTGCGGTAGTTGGTAAGGGAGGGAGGAAGGTAAAACTCCAATCTGAATAGGCCCCCCATAGTTTCCGAGTAATGCAGTAAACAAATCTATGATGTTGTTGAATAATCTTCCAATAATTGCAGTCATTAAAATCATCACACAGTCTACAGTCACCTTCCTTCCTTTGACACACCAGAGTCTTTCCTTTAATTGTTAATGCATTTTTGGCTCAGATAAACAGATCAAGGCAGGCTTAAAATATGAGGCCCAGATACATCTAGCAGCAGAAAATTAGTTGTATAGCAAATGTTTGGAGTGTACTTAATAGACTAGGGGTTTTCACTTTCTCCAGTAGACCTTATAGGCAAGAGGGATTTGCATCTCCTGCCCCCTCTAAATAGGAGTAACACTCCTGAGGCAGAGAAAATATCCTTCCTGGCTCTTTTATTTGCCAGGGTTGGGCTGGAATTAGGGCGTTATAGAACAAGTATTAAATGAAAGCTCAGCAGAAATTGTGGGAGAGTTCCTCAATTTTCAATTAATTTTCTCCATTCATTTGATCTCAAGGCTGGCGCTTTTTAAAACATAAATATGTGTTAGCTATAAAAGATTCCCTTCTAATCAAAAGCTGCATTTCATTTGCACCCACAACTGGCAAGCTCCAACTGTGGAAAGGATTCACTGCACTCAACAGGCGCTTCCGTCTGTACCCGCTTCCTTCGCCCTTGTTCATGGCAGGCGACTATGGTACACAGGGGTAGCCTTTTTTTTTTTTTTTAACTCAAGTTATTAATGTATCTCCCCAATTCCCACACCGTGCTGACCTGATAATCACTGCTCTAGTGTAGATCATGCAAATGAAAAGCGTAATTAACTGAGCAAATGATTAAAAAAGGGAGCGCTGTGGCTTACCAAATAAGTAAATAAAGGCAGGTTGGAGGAGGACAGGTCAGATAAATGCTTTTTACGGGCTCCTCTCTGTTCCCTCTCCCCTGTCCCCGCCCCCGGGGTATCTCGGTCCTGGTGGTCGAGGCTTTGGCAGCAGCCAGCAGGGCCTGTGTGAAAACCTTCGGTTCCTCCTCCCCCAGCGCCTCCCCTCCCGCCCACATCCTCAAGTCTCCCCAGCACTACCTCACCCCACCTTGGTGCTGTGTATCCGCTGCTAACTCTGCGACTGGCTGAAGCCCCAGGGAGACTGGACAGCCACCTAATAGTTCGAATTATTCCGAAGATAGCTGGTCCTCCCCGTCCCCACCCTGTTTCCTGTGCATCGGGGAGAAGCATTTTTTTTTTTTTTTTTTTTTCCTGTAGTGTAGGAGCTCCAATCCTTCGGATCAGCGCTAATGACGGAATTGTTTCTCCGGCTTTGCCTTCTAAATGCAGCAACTTGAGCAGTTGTTCGGATCAAAGCTCTCGGGAGAGGCAAAATGGGAGAAACAATATTTGTTCAAAGGAAGTGAACTCTTCCCTTTAATTACCCTATCCTTCTTTATTAGGATTCCTACTGCTTTTTTTTTTTTTTTTGCAAAAAAAAATTATGTTGATTTCCCATAGTGTATTTACGATGTAAATATATTCCAAGATGAAAACGTCACGGATCAATTGTAAAGGACCCGGATACATAATTTTAAAAAATCAGTTTCAGTGTATATGAGGTTCTCACCCCACTTTCGCTGCTCAGTCAGATTTGTTTATGCAGAATCGACATTTAATAGTGCTAATTGCACTCCAGTTAAATTGCCCTGATTGCAGAAAGGGAAGCAATTTTCGTGCTCTCTGTCTGGGTTTGGAAGAAATTGTTTTATATTCACCTCTTTATAAAGAAGTGGAGATAAGGCACCGGGGCCTTTGCACAAATTGCACTTAGGGGCTGACTGGCAGCATTCAGGCGCTATAATAGAGCATTATTTGGCCGTTTTGAATAATGTAAAGCGTTTGCTGAAAGCTATTCTCCCGAAAATTGCTTTAACTTTTAAAAGGGTGATGATTCACTCCAAACCAGGCCTTTGTTACATTGTCATTATTTCCCCAAATGTTTTAACAGTCAGCTCAACACTTTAGCATAACACATTGATCTTTGTTTAAAAACTAGATTTTTTAGAGGATGAAAAAATCTGTCACACGAAAAAAAAAAAAAAACTGGACCTCTTTGGAAAGATCTCCTTGGGGCCCCACCTTAGAGTTACAGTGACCGGGTATCTGCCTGCGTTCGTTTGGAAGATTCCCCTAACTTTTATTGTGATCCGGATGCGTGTATCTAAAGGAATATCCGAGTACCCACGTAGAGAGTCTGACAGCTGGAACCACATTGAAAACGGCAGGAGGGGGAGGGGAGGAGAGGAGGAGAAGGAGAAGAGGAAGGCGACCAGGGCTCCCGGAGCCCTAGGTACCAGCGTGAGCTGTTTTAAATGGTTGACTTGAAAATGTCACTAGTGCTAAGTGGCTTTTCGGATTGTCTTATTTATTACGTTGTCAGGTTTCCTTAAGGAGGGGGTGTGTTGGAGGTGGGGGAGGAGGTGGTAAGGGGAAACCTCTGCGCTTCTCCTACCGGGCTGCGGTGGGTGAGTCGGAAACGCCTCGCTGCCACTTAACAATCCCTCTATTAGTAAATCGACACGGAGACTCCACTGGAAGCCGAGACCGGTCTCCCCTTGCAGGGCAGAAGTCACCTGTTGGGAACGGCTCCGGGTCCCCCTGCCGGGCTTTCTGGCTCTTCCAGTCTGCCAGGATTCTCCCTTAACCTTCCACCCCGAGCCCCCCCCCCGGGGGGGGGGGGGCTTTTGACACCTTTCCTCCTCCCTCCGCGGATTTCCACCACAATCCCCCAGGGCTCAGTGCTCCAGCTTCGCCGCGCTAGTCTCCCGATTCTCCCCCTCTTTCTCTGTCACATTTTCCTCGGTGCTTTCGCCACCTTAAACTAAAGTGGGGGAGGGCACCATTCTGAGCGAAGGTATTATAACGATAAGCAAAGAAAGCAATCCTTACAGCCCTCCCACCCACCGAGTGCACTGAGACGCACGCAGGCTCCATCTTAGGGCCGGGAGAAGAGCCACAGTGGTCGCACGTTTGGGCCAAGAGATATTGTAAAGAGGAGAGAAAACACTGGGGGCACAGTTCCACTCGTGCTCACTTACTCCCCTCCGCAACAACTCTTTTGCACCCAAGCATTTGGAGGTTGTGGTTTACAATGTCTCTTAAAAAGCAGGATGTGGGTTTGGAGGGGAATGTGGTACATTAAACCCGTAGTACCCAGGTCTGTCCGAGGACGCTGGCATTTCTGGTTCAAAAGCAGCTTCAACTGCCCTGAAGAAGAAAGACAAAGTGAGATCCAGAAAGAAAAACAAACAGCTCAGCGATTGCTGAGGGACTCTAGCACGCGCAGTTGTCAGTTTGAGGACACCTCTTTTCACACCGACAAGATCCGGAGAGGACTTCATGATGCTTTCCAGCCTACAAAATGTGGAGGCGCCCACGTGTGGCCTTGTCCCCCGCACTCGCGGATGGAGGTCCCCGAGAGAGGCTCCTGGAGCGTGTCCAGGAAAGCAGGGCTCTGGATGGGGGAACCCATCTCTCAACACGGTGCCCTTGCTGTGCAAAAGAGCCTCTATAGGCCCAGGGGCTCCGGAGTGGGAGCGGGTTGAAGCTGGGGCAAGAAAACTCGACTCCAGGGTGAAACGTGACATGCAAATCTTCACCCGGTTAAACAAACAGCCGAGCAAGCTGCAGCTTCAGCGCGGGTGGCGGTGGGGGCGGACGCAGCTCACGCCGGTCTCTGTTTCCAAAGTTGTTACAACGTGAAAATAAGCGGCTTCGTGCAGCGTGTTGTATGGGCTGATGCCTCCCACCCCCACGCCAGCCCCCAGCGAAACCCGGCAGATAATCAGCACTTCCCACTGTTTAGTCGTATTTGACAACTGGGTTAACCTGGTATCTAGGCGCTGGCGAAACGGTACAAAGGGTGCCCTCAATTACCACTAGAAGCTTCTGGTGTGAGTGGCACTTGTATTACCCCCTGGGTCAGAGGCCAGAGCGACAATTAGGAAGTCACTTAGACCTCTGGGGGAAAATAGCGGGATGCGCAGGCTCCAGGCCCTCCCAACAAGTCTGTGGGTGTAGACCTGGACACAGAGGCCTATTTCTCTCCTCTCAGAGGAGTTGTCCTTTCGCGCCCTCTCCTCAATGTGACTCTGGAGTGGGTAAAACCGAATCCACTGGGGAAAAGGAACTGGGTAGAACACAAACAATGATAAAATTGCGAGCGAGAATGATGGATTCCAGCTGAAGTTGTGCTGCGCAGGCGAGAGCTTAGACACACAAAGTGAGCGTTGACATTTCCGTCTTTACTTGGGCCTTGCCAGTGCGGCCTCCGCCAGGGCGCCCCCTCCCCTCTTGCCTTCTTTCCCACAAGTGGGGAGTGGAATCGGACTGTCAGTCCTAACTTGCATCATCTCGGGGTGGTTCGGGGGGCTTGTGTCTCAGTCTCAACGCTACTTAAACCTGGCTTAGTGCGTGAGTGTAAATTTTTAATTGCACTGTAATTTCTTCAGTCTCTAGCCCGCGGCCCCCCCTCTCCCCCCCCAACACAGCGCTAGCCGCCTTGACTGGCACGCGCCGGGAGCCCTGGCTTGGGCCCCTCGGCGCGTCTGATTGGCTGCGGAGCAGCTCCCGTCTGCTCCGCCTGCGCCCTCATTGGGCGAGAGGCGCAGCCAGCGGCACTTCAAAGCGGGTGCTCCTCGCACTTAGGCTGAGTTTAGCCGGCGGGAGCCCGGAGTCCGCTCGGCGCGAGCGCGGGGACGCGGGAGCTGCGCGGGATCGGAGCAGCCTTCCGGAGCAGCCGCCAGGCTCAGTCCCGCTCCTGGCCCCGCCGCGCAGCCTACGGACCTGCTATGGCCACGTCTATACTCGGGGTAAGTCGGAAGTGCGACAAGGCATTTGCTTGTTTTAACTGCAGCAAATTTTCGTTATGGCTTCTCCGCGTCCGCAGCTCCGGAAAAACTGTTGCTGCCGGACTGCAGCTGCAGCTTCAGCTCCTTTTAGCACTTTCCACATTTCTGGGACTGATTCTTTCCAAGTTATTGAAACCTAGGAGATGCCTTTGTAAGAAAATGATTTGTTAAGCTAGTCCTTTTTTTTTTTTTTTTTTTTAAAGAAAATCTAGAGGTTTCTTTTCTTCCCCTGGTGATTTATACCCCACCCCCCCTTGCTTCGGGGATTGTTGCAATTACGCGACAGTGGTGTTTCCAGAAAACAGCCTTAATCGTTTTTCAGTCCGTGTAGTCACGTTAACAAACATTTACACTTCTGTGGCTCCCCAGTTGCCTGTGACTTTGAAATCCATCGCTGGGTCCCTTCTCCTTGGATTCTTGTTTTCATAATCAAGGGGTTTTTTTTGGGGGGGGGGTGTAAACATTTAAAACAACGTTTTCTATTAAAAAGAGTCAAGTCGTAGTCACCCTTGGGAGGAGTGCCCCAAGTTTCCCCCGCCCCTGAGCCGCTGTTTCGGCCGCCTCCGCCCTCACCCGGTGTTTGTTGTCGATGTGTTTACTTCCGTGCTTTACCCGAAGGGCGATTTGGGGGCCTGAATGAAAGGATCGGGCTTACGGCGAGCGGGAGGCGAGCAACCCGAGTCCGGCCCTGCGTAGGGGTTGCAGCGGCTGAGACGGGGAGAACCGAGACATCTTTGATTTTTAGCCCCACCGGAGAACAACTTTCCAGCGCCGGGACCCTCACCCTTGGGATCGCCCTTGCCCCGTGCGGGGCGCGGCGCATCCTTGGCAAGCGCGCGGGGAGGAGGCGCGAGCCCAGGAGCCACGACCCCCCGGGACCAGTCGAGGGGAAACGAGGCTGCTCACGGGTGCACTTTGTGTCTTCCTCCCACTTCTTCCTGCCCTCCTTCTCCTTGCTCCCTCCCTCACCCCACCCACTTTAGGAAGAGCCGCGCTTCGGAACAACCCCGTTGGCCATGCTGGCGGCGACCTGCAACAAGATCGGCAACACGAGCCCGCTGACGACGCTGCCAGAGTCGAGCGCCTTCGCCAAGGGCGGCTTCCACCCCTGGAAGCGCTCCTCGTCCAGCTGCAACCTCGGCTCCAGCCTCTCGGGCTTCGCCGTGGCCACCGGTGGCCGCGGCTCCGGCGGCCTGGCGGGCGGCTCGGGCGCAGCCAACAGCGCCTTCTGCCTGGCCTCCACGTCCCCCACGTCGTCCGCTTTCAGCAGCGACTACGGCGGCCTCTTTTCCAACTCGGCGGCCGCCGCGGCGGCGGCGGCCGGAGTGTCCCCGCAGGAGGCGGGTGGCCAGTCGGCCTTCATCTCCAAGGTGCACACGACGGCGGCCGACGGCCTGTACCCGCGCGTGGGCATGGCGCACCCGTACGAGTCGTGGTACAAGTCAGGCTTCCACTCGACGCTGGCGGCGGGCGAGGTGACCAACGGCGCGGCGTCGTCGTGGTGGGACGTGCACAGCAGCCCGGGCTCGTGGCTGGAGGTGCAGAACCCCGCTGGGGGGCTCCAGAGCTCGCTGCACTCGGGCGCCCCCCAGGCCTCGCTGCACTCGCAGCTCGGCACCTACAACCCCGACTTCAGCTCGCTCACGCACTCGGCCTTCAGCTCCACGGGCCTCGGCTCCTCGGCCGCCGCCGCCTCGCACTTGCTCTCTACCAGCCAGCACCTGCTGGCTCAGGACGGCTTCAAGCCGGTGCTGCCCTCCTACTCGGACTCCAGCGCCGCGGTGGCGGCTGCTGCCGCCAGCGCCATGATCTCGGGCGCCGCGGCCGCCGCCGCCGGGGGGAGCTCGGCGCGCTCAGCCCGCCGCTATTCCGGCCGCGCCACCTGCGACTGCCCCAACTGCCAGGAGGCGGAGCGGCTGGGCCCGGCCGGGGCGAGCCTGCGGCGCAAGGGCCTGCACAGCTGCCACATCCCGGGCTGCGGCAAGGTGTACGGCAAGACGTCGCACCTGAAAGCGCACCTGCGCTGGCACACGGGCGAACGGCCCTTCGTGTGCAACTGGCTCTTCTGCGGCAAGCGCTTCACGCGCTCGGACGAGCTGCAGCGGCACCTGCGGACTCACACGGGCGAGAAGCGCTTCGCCTGTCCGGTGTGCAACAAGCGCTTCATGCGCAGCGACCACCTGAGCAAACACATTAAGACGCACAACGGGGGTGGCGGGGGCAAAAAGGGCAGCGACAGTGACACGGACGCCAGCAACCTGGAGACGCCCCGCTCCGAGTCTCCTGACCTCATCCTGCACGACTCCGGCGTCAGTGCCGCCCGAGCGGCGGCTGCGGCGGCGGCGGCAGCGGCGGCGGCGGCGGCGGCGGCGGCCTCGGCGGGAGGCAAGGAAGCCGCGTCTGGCCCCAACGACTCTTAGAGGCCGGGCGAGAGGTGCGAGCGAGCGAGTAGAGACACCGAGAGCGAGCGAGAGGTTCGGAGGGCCAGCGAGCGGGGCACGGACGGGTGGGGGCTCCAGTGACGCCCCCGGGCCAGCACGAAGTGCAGCAGCACCCGGCTGCCCGGCCGCTGCTTGCCGGCCAAGCCAGGAGCTCCCCTCTGCTATCCCAGCCCAGACGAGAATCGAACTCGTGATCCTGGAACAAAAGCAAACCACCCTCCGACACAAACAACACTAAAAAAACTGCACACAGACAGACATGAACACACACCGGAGACCTACAACCACAAGCACGCACATTCGCGCGCGCGCGCGCGCGCACGCACACACGCACACACACACAACACTCGCACAAACTTCTCGAGCGAAGAGCAATACACAGAAACGCTCCCACCTCCCTCATCGCCCCCCCCCTCCACTACCCTTCTCTTTACTTTTCTCAAAAAACAAGCCACCACTCTGCAAAGGACTGTCAGAATATTTGAAAACAAACGGGACCTATAAAAACAGACCCTTTGTGTGGATTATATTATATATAAAATGCTCCAAGTCCTGCTTGATATCTACTTACAATGAGACTTTTTTCCTAAAAAGGAAGCATCAAAAAAGGCTGAAGGTGAGAAATTAAACTGGAAGTCTAGTGACAGTTTCTCTGTATTTCATAACATCTGTATAAATAGGGTTCAAAAGATTGTGTTCTTTTTTATTTTCTTGTAAATGTTCATTCGAATAGAGGTTTTTTTTTTTTGGTGAATTCCTGAAATTCAGGGAGTTTTTTTTTTTTTTAATTTTCTGATGCACTTTGTGAAAGTCAGTATATATGTAAAAGATATTTAAGATGTTGAGTTATCATTTCACTCACAGACACGTAAGTTAAGGTCATCTAAAGAAATTAAATGCGTTTATCTGTATGAAGAAAATCTTGACATCATATTTTCATTTTGGTATTATTAAAGGACTCTGAACAATACACTTCCTTTTTTTTAATCCTGTTCCCCTGTCAATATCCTTTATGTGGGTCGACTTTTTTTTGTTGGGAAAAAATTCCTTTAATGTTAGTTTTAGGTAATGTAAGGTTTATGTGAGTTATAAAAGCCATAATACATATACGTTTTTGAGAAGTCAAAATTATTTATTTGTATATCAATAGTGTAAATTAAATTGGGTTATAAGAATGTGTAGTTGTATTACTTAATGAGAGAGCTCTCAAAAGGTGACATTTTAAAACTCTAGGAGCGCCTAAAATAAAACCAAGATCCTTGGCAGCTTTAACTGGGTAGGTGCCTACACCTCCCGGGAGGGGTCAGACAAAACTCCAGTGGGTTTGTTTGTTTTTAAGAAGCGATTTAAAAACAATCTGTGAAAGGAAAAAGCTTTTTAAAAGAAGTCTTTTAGCTCCCAAGGCCCTCTACGTTGGGAGGTGACTCAGGGGAATAAATCGCTAGAGTCAATACCCCGGAAAAGACATTTCATGCCTAAATGAAAATCTTGTTAAATGTTATTAATTTTGACTTAGAGCACACAGCAGCCCCCTGTGCCTTGTATTCCCTTATTAGGGATTCATGTCTTATCAAATATCTAATTAATCTCCTAGACATCATTTGTTCTGGCCAACTTTATCTCAGCTGGTCCACGGGGAAAACTCCAAATATTCTCCGTGACAAAGCTCCCTTGAAGATCTTTTTAATTGTCTAAATTAACTGCACCACATTTGCATGTCAAACGGTAAAGGGCAACCTGAGATAAAATGTAAACGTTTTAAAAGCCCCCAAACTAAGCACTTGATTTGATAACTAGGCTTTTTAATGTTATGGAAGACAACTGCTCCTTTCCTTTTCAAAGACGGCTGATCTATGCAAATAGTGAATTGGAAATGCCTAGGTCCCCGCGCCGTCAAATGGCCCTCGCAGGTTATTTGAATATCAGTGGCGCTGCTTCTGAAAAGGTTCAAGGATGCTCTCTGACTTCTTTGTGATTACTCAGTGCGGCGTCTTATTCTGAAGAAAAAAAACTCAGGAATAATTAAAGGCTGGGATCAGGCCTGGGAACACATTTGGGACAGGAATCTCATTTAGACAGTCTCTTTCAAAATAAGGCACAGTTAAATTGACCAGAAGGCAATTATTGAAATGAAAATTATTTTCACTCTCTTTGTCTCCTGACCACCAACTTAACAGCCCCAGTTTAAAAGAGAGGGAGAAGAGAGGGAGAGACGAAAAAGAAAATTGGTAAATGAGATAATTTCGCAATTCGAAAATGTTAATTTAGAAAATAAAGTACATATTTACAGAATAAAAATATTTCGAAAAGTCTCCCCCACACAATAGGAAACAAAGTCAGCACCAGTGGAATTTTTTTAAAAATTATTATTACTGTCCATCTTGAGAACTTGAATGGAGGCTTGATTTGGGGGGGAAGAAAAAATAAATTATTGTTATTAACAACCAACAAATTGTTTTCTCGCAAACTCTGCTCTGAAAAGCCAAGTAGCAAAGTGGCGATAAAACATAGAGCTAAGGTCCCCAGAGGGGCATTTTGCAGCGTGGGGTTCCGTGGTTTCTTCCCTATCCTCGTTCTTGCGGTCCCCGCAGCCTCGGAACCCCGCTCTTCTTCCTCGAGTTTTCCTCTCTGACCATGTTCTCTCCCCGCTCAAACAGCTCATAACCGGGACCTCGCAGCCCAGCCCCCCCGCGCGCCTTCTGGGTCAGGCCGGGTCTTCTGGAGAAGCTGGCAGGGGTGCGTTTGCTCCGGGGGCTTTGGGCCGCGGCGCAGAAGGCCGAGAGAGGGTGCCGGGCGCGTTTGGGGACTGCGGGCCGGCGGCACGGAGGTGAGAGTGTGGTGGGCTTTCCTGAGGAAGAGGGCGCCCGGGCGTCTGTCCCAGGCAGCTTTGTTTCTCGTGGATAATAAAGGCAGATCAAAGGGCCTGGCCGTGCAGGTCCCGCTCCCCGCGCGGCTCCCTCCGCAGCCCAGTGATCAAGGCCTCTGCGCGCTGCCTCTGCCCCGAGGGTCAGCGGACGTCCATCACCGCGGCTCCGGGAACGGCGGGCGGTGGCCCGGCCCGAGCGTCCAGCCGGGAGACCAGAGCTCGCGGAACCCGCACCCGGAGGAAGCGGGGCCTCTGCTCCCTGGCCCAAACCGACAGGCGAAAATAGACCCCAGGCCTCCCAGCCTCCGCACCCTCAGCCCCAGGGGCCCCTGGGGGCGCGGGGAAGCCCGGACCTGAGCGGGTGGCTACCTGCTGAGGCCGAGCAAATTGGAGAGGGCGTGCGTGGGAGGGGAGAGCCCACGAGCGGGGAGACGAACTCGGTCTCCCCTTGAGAGGGGGCAGCGACTCCCCAAGGCTACCTCGGGGTTCCGGCGGGCGGCATGGGATGCTCCGGCCCGGGGCCCGGGAGGAGCGCGAGGCCGAGGGAGGGGTCCGGGCGCAGACCCGGGCGGGGACCGCGGCCGGGCTGTTGGGGCCGCGGCCGGGGTCTCTGAGTCCCGCGTGGCCCGGGTGAGGGGAAATGCGATTTCGTTTCAGCCGGTTTCTCCCAGCGTTTCCTGTTCTGTAGCTTCCTGCGCAGTGGAGGAGCGAACAAGTTTTCCCCAGCCCTGCGCCCACCCAGCCCCCAAGCCCACCCTCCCCCCGCGGTTACCTTTCCTGGGTCTGTTTGGGCCCCCGTAGACTGAACTGGAGCCTACCTGATGAGGAAAAAGAAAAAGAGAAGAAAAGAGAGATTTTCTTTCGTCCAGGAGACACATCATTATTTTGGCGAGATTATTGTGCACCTGAACGGCGTGTCTGGACATTTCGTCAAATCGTTATAAGTCGCGTAAAATTGAATTTCTTTTTATTCAGATGGAAACTTTATTTATTTTAACTCTAATCTTATTTGCATCTATTATCTGTATTCACCAAGGCTCTCTCCCACTACAAAAATGCAGATGAAGTAAATCTCACATAAATCCCGCCCATTTGTGTAATTGGTATACTAAGTGTTTATTTTAAGTGAGAATAATTTAGCTACAAATTTTCTTAAGGAATAACATTCTTAACACATTAAAAAAAACTGAAAACTCTGATTTGCTTTTATGTTTGACAGTCGCTCTTGATTCCCTTAAGAGGAGCTTGGCGAGTGCGGCTCGCTGGCGCCATCTAGAGCTCCGGGCCGGGAAGGCCGCGCTGCCCGCCTGGCTTGTCGCTATTAGCGCCGGGAGACCGGCGTTTGCCGCGAGCAGCAGCAACCCAGTGAAGCAAGCAAAGAAAAGCGAGTTTTTGTGTACCAGGGGAGGGGGAACGAGCCTCGCTTTTGAGGGGCACTACTTAGCAATGGCCGGTATTGCTGCTTCCAGGAAGGCGGTCGTTTCTGGAACGTGCTAACGAAATACCCAAACAAAACAAACAAAATAACGCCCCGCTTGGCCCAAGTCTTAGAATTGCCGCATTTAACATGCCTTTCAAGGCAACTTCAGGTTCTTCCAACAACTCGGAGCTGAGCACGCTGGGCGCTGTCGGCGGCGACGTGGACCCCAGGATGGGCACGCAGCCGTGGGCTCAGTCCCCCGAGCCCTTGGCTCAACGGCCCGGTCGGCGAGGCCCACGGGGACTATCCAGGACCGATCGGAACCAGGCTGATTAAAGCAGGCTACCAGACCGTCCCAGGTCCCCAGATTCCCCTTTGAAGGGGAGGAACGCGAAGGACTCCGTAGCTTTCACCAGCCAGACTGGGGATGGCCGAAGCATCCTTTAGTCTTGCCGCCGCCCTCCAGGCGACTGTCCCTTCCGAGTCCGGTGCTGGGGGCTGCTAGGCAGCCCGGGGCCTGGAGGAGGGGCGCAGGGCCCCCGAAAGCAGCCAGAAGCCCCGAAACCCCTCGCCCCAACCCCTCCCGAAGGGTCTGCACTCCCTGCCGGCGGAAACTGACCCCTTTTGTCCCCACCTTTCCCCTTTGAAACCCAAATCTAAAATCGGATAACAGTTGGGGGCGTTGACCAATTTTCTCTCCAGTCTGTGCATCGCCCTCCCCCCGCCGCCCCTTTCCCTCCTCTTCCCAGTCCACTACCCCACCCCTCATCTTCAGACGTCGTGCGGTGGCTTCTTCCCCTCCTTTCTTGCCCACCCCTTCCCCTGAGCCTTTATTGTATTTTAATCTTAAAAGCTACACCTCCAAATTCCGCGCCCAGGGCGGCAAAAGCGCCGTCGCCCGCAACAGCGAGAGTCGGCCGAGGCACTGGGGCGCCGGGCTCCCCGATCTCCAGCCGGGGAAACGCAACGCGTTTCCGGAGACTCGCAGCCACCTTTGCAGCGAGTAACTCGGCTGGGTTTGTATTTGCTGTTTTAATACAAACCCCGCCGCACTGCCTATTTCAAAGATGTGCTAATTACTACTTGGATAGCAGGGCGCAAAGTCCTTGTCCATTTCCCAGTACAAAGTAGGTTGCTAGAAAATTTGAAATTGCCTTTCAGCCTAAAGCTGCCTTACCTGAATGTCATAATTACAGTAATTATGTACATCCAAATTACATGCTAATTAAATTAGAATCAAATCGTTCTAAATCGAAATCAAATGAGGTAGTGAAGAATTAATCAATGACAACATAAATAGAGAGCTTCCTTCAGAGATATTTATTGTAACGATCCAAGGAGGAATTTGATCTGAAAAAGTCACCTGTTTATTTACTTTCAAATTAGTAATCAGTTATTATCCCTTCTCCATAATTTTAACCGTTCAGTGTTATTTACCCCCACCCTTTCTAGACGCTGGAGTTTATAGAAATATGTATGAGGTAAATACATACAGACATGCCTACCCTATATGTTATTGATATAAATATATACAGTGTGTTTGCAACTCCTGTTAAGGGGAAGGTTTCCGAAGGTCCGTGGGGACGCATTCCTCCAGGGCCTGTTCTCTGCGACCCAGGAAAGAAAAGCACCTCAGTTTTTAGATTTTCTAAGATCCCTGCACTCTCTTCCTTTGGAAATTCATATAGGGGATTTTTGCAATGTTTTGCAAACACCTAACCGTTTCTGGGTGGCTCATATATAAAAGAAATGCAAAGTGATAGGGTGTCTTGCCCCCAGTCCGTTTTCTGCTTGCAGGCTGCCGGCTGGAGGTGATATTTCCATTTTGCCCCAGGAGCGAGAGATTGGCGTCGGGGTCCTAAAGCGCCCTCTTCACCTGTGGAGCCGAGCGACGAGAGAAAGGCACTCGCTTTCCCAACCACCGAAGGCGAGTTCACCCTCCGATCTTCGCAGGAGACACGCGCCGGAGGCCGAGCGAGGTTAGGCGGGAACTGGCGGGCGAGGGCGCGCGGCGGTCCCAGCGGCCGGTCCCCAGGGCACAGCTCCCTCGGCCGGCAGCCTGGCAGAGTGGCCCGGGAATTTCTTCTGGGCAGGTTAGGGCCACAGGCGGGGGCGGGGGGCGGGGACCGGTGCTGCGGACTAACCCGGACCCCTTCCCGTTATACTTGGTGAGGAGTCCAGCGGCCTCTTGACGCGGGAGGCCCATCTTCCAGGAAGGAGACACGTGCCCCCTAATTCTGCGCCTTAACAGTTGGGCTTGAATTGCGATCAGAAGGTTGCCAGATGCATGTCTAGAAGGAGATCACCAAGCACAGTACGCTGGGGTGGTCGCCTCTGGGATGGGCAGGGCAACCCCAGCCCAGGACTCACTCCGTCCCCCTTCCGGCTTCCTTTGGCTTTAGGGCGAAGTCTGCACTGGTCAACACCCGAGGCCCCGGACCTCCCCTTCTCCACCCGCTCGGGGAGGCCTTGGAGCCGACGGGACTGGGGGTTTTCCGAGTCTACGAGTGGGGGGGGGAAGGCGGCTCATTGGCAGTTTGGGCCGGAGTGCGGGTTCCTTCTCATTATAAGCAGCTCCTGACTTTCATCCCGCACCTCGCTGTCTTTCTTACTGTTACGTTCGGAGGGATGCTAAGTGTGGCGTGAAGGGAGGAGAAAGGCGGGAGGTGATGAAGAGTCATTCTCAGCTTCCTTTTCTGTCAGCAGGAGCCGGGTTTTAGGAGCCACGGCAGGAGAACTCTCAGTTGCCATCCTTCGCACTCCCTGACCTTAGAGTTCCCTCGGTCTTATTTGTCTCTCACAACTTTTAAAGAGCATTTCTTTTTGATCAAAACCAACCTCCTCCCCCCACCCCCCACCCCCCAAAAAAACCCCGCTCCCAAGGCCTGCGTGCCTTGAAGGAGTGGCAACTACCAAGGTTTTCTAAAAAAAGCTTGCTGAAGATCCTTCAGCTGCTGCTGCTAGAATGTAGCTTTCTCCCTGATCTTAAGCACAGGCTGGGGGAGGGCGGGGAAGGGAGGCGGCCTTACTGAGCCGCGTCCCCCAGCGACTTCAGCCAGCCATTTGGCCCAGTGGTCATTAGGTAAGGAGGGGAGTGAAATGGCTCAGGTGGATTCTGCAGTCTTTGAGCTTCGATGTAAAGCAGATGAAATGCTCGGTAATTAAAGCTGGGAAACGCGGGCTCCCAGCAGCATGGCCTGATCTGCTTCCCTATCAGCAAGCAGTCTCGTGGAAGAACAGCAAGAGAGGTCTCTCCAAGCCTTAGCGATAAAAAGCTTTCTTCAGCTTAAAACCGTAGGACTCAAAACAAGATTTCTACTCCACACTGCAAGGTAAGCAGACCTGCCACCACGCTGCAGCAACCTCTGCCCATGTTGGCACATTTATTAAGTGAAATTAGGGCCAACTCACCGCACAGACATCCGGATAAACAAATGCGTCCTAACCTAGTAACCCGAGCTTTCCTGGCCATTTGTAAATCGACAGCACCTCCTACAGGAATTAATTTGCTATCGTGTTAAATTATGTTAAATGTTAGGCTAGGGAAAGGGGCGGGGAAGTGAGGGTGCCCCAGAGCTCGCTCCCGTGTTCCTCAAGTGCAGTCTGAGGCCCATGGACAAATGTCACTAGGCATACCCAGATTTCTTTACAAGAACTTCTCTAGGAAGGCTGAGAACGACCAATATAACCACACTTTTCTTGTGGTTTTCTCAAATATGTCACTGTGGAGGGCTTGTTTGGGTTCTTGGATCATAGATTTCTTAAATGGGGAGGACTCTTCCTTGGCTCTCAGTACTGAGGGGAGTCTCCACACCTACAACTAGATGGCCTTTTTATTATGGTGTTTATCTCTGTTTTCTACCTTGTATTTCAAAAGCAAAAGTAGAATTAGATGTAGTAACATTTTTTAGTTTAAAAAATCACTCTCAATTCCTTAAACCCTTATCATTATGAGTACGCAGAGCAAGGGAGCCTCTTTAAAGCTGCTACCATGTGAGGATTGTACGTGAAAATCCCTTCCTTCGGTTTCTGCCTTTTGCAAAGTTGGAATGCTAGCCCCTTGTGGGCTGTCTAGCACCCTTGGGTGACCAAAGCTGAAGGTCAAGTAGCAAACCAACATCCTCCATAATCACACAGGAACTTTTTGTACCATTAGATGGGTAAGAGTACTGGGGCTATTGGTAGTACGTGATAGTTTCCCAGTCTTAACAATGAAGGATAATCAAACCAGAGATGAAAAAAAAATTTCTCGTGGCCACTTTTTTTTTCATGGCCACTTATGAAGTTAAAAGTGGATCACGCTCTTGTGAAAGTCAAATGAAAGAAGTGGAAGAAATGACAAACGTATTTCTTTAATTCACTTTTAATTACAGGATGCATTTCAACATTTCTCTTCATAAACACTATTGGTTCAGAAACCCTTTGAGACAGTTAAGTGTTGCATAGGTTTTGACATTATAAAAATTAGAAAGTCTAAAAAGGCATAAGATAGAAAATAATCAGTGCAACACTGATGAACTCAAGGTGTAAATTAGCAGTCTTTATCAATTTCAAATGCATGCTTTTTTTTTTTTAATGAAGGAAAGGGATCTTTGAGGTGCGCTAAGTTATTAAAGAATAGTGTAAAAGGAATTCAAGTTCTGCCCCCACCTCCAATTCTCTTAAAAATCTAAATAATCAAAGGGTTGCTTTATGCCTTCAGTTTCTTCTAAACCAAAGGACACCTGTGTATGTGTATATGCATGACAAAGGCTTATATATCAGACTAAATGCAGTGGTTTTTAACTCCTTTCAAACAGACTTATGGAATTTATGAAATCATGACCGTCAACCCTCAGAACCACGCAAACCAACCAACCCTTGCATTGTATTAAATGACCCATGTCTTTTCAAATGCGGAACCTTGGTAACAGAAATGCCTTGTCCGCGATGCTGTAGTACATGTTTTTTGGAATTGCAGGTTACTTGCAATTTGTACCAAGTAATGTTTTCTATAGTTTTCCTTTACCATATTCTTTGAAACACAAGGGAAAATGTGCAGCTACATTTAAATATGCCTTATATACCTATACTCATGAAAAACTATTAATACCTATACTCATGTAAACTATTTAATAGTTTACAATAGTCCATTAATGACATTACATAAATGCTGTAGCCTTTAGAAGTGAAGTCTTTGATAGTTAGCTGTATGCCAATTGTAGAAAGGCCGTAAGTGGTAGGCAGAAGAATGGTCCCTTAAAGATGTACATGTTCCCATCCCTGGAACTATGAACATGTTAGGTTATGTGGCAAAGGGGAATTAAGGTTGCAGACAGAATGAAGGTTGCTAATCAGTTTACTTTAAAGTAGGGAGTTTCTCTGGTGGGCCCAATCCAATCACCAGGGTCCTCAAAGGTGGGAGAGGGATGTACGTGGCAAAGGGATGACATGTGAGGACTTCACTTCACCCTTGTCAGCTCCGAAGATGGAAGGAGGCGCCAGGGGCCAAGGAATGCAGCTGTGCTCCAGAAACTGGAGATAAGCAAGCGAACGGATTTTCTTCTAGAGCCTACAGAAGGAATCAATCCTGCCGACACCTTGATTTTAGCCCAGGGAGACACAGTTCAGACTTCTGATCTCCAGAACTGTACAATGCATCTATGTTGTTTGAAGTGTGAGGTAATCTGTTCTGGCAACAGAGAAAACTAGGGTGTCATCCAAGCGTAAATCGGTAGAACAGAACACCTGAAGGGAGTTTAAATGTCTCAAGGAAACAGTGATCACGTCCACTACTGAATTCATACTAGAGAATTTCCACAATGATTATACTTTGCTTCAAGTAAATTCAAATCTTAAAAGTAAAAATTTGAACAGAAAGAAAAAAGTAACGAAAATTAAATTGTACCCATTCAGTGTATTGCCATTCTTTTAATGATGTTTCAGAAAAGAGAAAATGCCACAGAGTTATAGGGGTTTTTATCTAGTAGAGGGCACAAGAGACATTTCTCCACAGAAAATATTTTTACAGCCCCAAAAGAGATTACTTGCAAATATCTGCAAAGTTCACTCCTCTAGGACTCATGTAGTTTTTGTATTTGATATGCCAGTTTTCAGGGATGGAAAATTAAAACAAAGCTTTTTCATGAGAAAGACAATAGTATGCAATTTAGCCCTTGCCACAGGTATTTAATAAGTGAGCAGAGATATTTTTATTCCCAGGTAATTGTCACATACAGTCTCTCTTTATTCTCTCTACTTCTGCTTCGTTCTCTTTGCGTCACTCCGGCACGCTTATCTCCTGGGTTCTCCCTGTGCGGTTTTCCTCCTCTGTAGACATCTGTGCCGTGGCTTCTGGGGCCATTTCTTCCATCCTGCTCTTCGCTGGGACTTCGCTGTGGCCGTTTTCTTATTTCTCTTTGCTGGTAACTACCGTGACTTCTGCTCCGGCTTCTCCTACCCCTCTCGTCCCTGCTCTGACTCCTGCTGCTCCTCTCGTTTCTTGCAGATCTTCTCTTGTCTGGGCTCTGGTTATGGCTCCTGGACTTTCTGTCGGAATCAGCATGGCTCCATTTGCTATTCTCTCTAGAACTCTCTTGTTTTAAAAACCGAGGCTTTTCCTTGGCTTTGTCCTTGTTATGGTGACTGCTAGAAAGTTCTTCATAAAGTTTTCTCTTCTTAGACTTGTCCTTCTCTTCAGAATCACTGTTGCTATTCCCCGAACACTTATTTTTCTTTCTTTTCTTCTTTTGTATTTTTCTTTCTTTGCTGTCACTCTCACTGCTGCTTTCTGAAGTCTCACTGGAGGAGGAGGAGGAGGAGGAGGAGGAGGAGGAAGAGGAGGAGGAGGAGGATTTATTTTTATGTTTTCTGTGTTTACTTCTGCTTTTCTGAAGCTTTTTCTTTTTTCTGTCTTTTTTCTTTTTCTTTTTTTTCTTCTCAAGTCGATCCAATTTCCTATTATTGGGAAAATCGTAACAACATACTATGTAAAAATAGTTCTCTTGATGACAAATACAAAATTTTAAATAGACAATATATTTTCCTAGGTACTATTTAAAGTGGGACTCAAATATAAATGTATACTTTATTAAATGACAAATAATTTTCTTCCTTTTAAATTATTCAAGTCACACATAAAATTAAATGCATTAAGCCAATTATCTCACTATTCTTTCCTCAATAGCAAGGACTATTAAAAAAAATTCTTACTGATTCAGATTTTGAAATTATATAGCACTCTAAATAAATGGACATCCTGACCTCAAGAAAGCTTTATAAAACATTAGCTACATGCTAATGTAAATTTAAATATATAGCTATAATCAGATGAAAAATTAATTATATGTTGTACAATTTAAAAAAAAAAGGGTTTTTTTTAATGTTTATTTTTGAGAGGGAAAGAGACTGTGAGCAGGGGAGGGGCAGAGAGACAGAAGGAGACACAGAATCTGAAGCAGGCTACAGGCTCCGAGCTGTCAGCACAGAGCCTGATGCTGGGCTCGAACCCACAAACCACAAGATCATGACTTTAGCCGAAGTCAGACACTTAACCGATTGAGCCACCCAGGCGCCCCAATGTTGTACTATATTAAAGTATGGAAATAATTAATCAACATTGCGTTATCAAAATTGAAGGGCGTATTTTCCAGGAATTCTAAAAAAGAATACACTTTACATTTTTTGGATTCCTTTCTTCTTATATAAAATAATCACATACTGGTTTTCAACAACTGTTTAGGACAATTCTATTAAGGCATTCTGAATTTCTGAAGAGTACTTCACATTCTCAGAAGAGTAACTTGTTCTGGTGCTTGAGTTACTCTAAAATAAAAATGTCTTCACTGGGTTCTGTCCAGCCATTCTCAAAACTCCACAAACTGAAACATCATGAGCTCCCTCTATTGGACTCAGAAGACATTTCTTGGATTCTTTAATCCAGAGGTAGTCAGTCTGTTTAACTAAGATTCATATTTAAACATTTTTCAGCATTCCTCATAAAAAATCACAAAAATAGTAATACATGACCCATAATACTTTGTAAGAACTGTATGCAAAGATATATACAAATCTAGTACAAAAAGTAAAACCTACAAATAAATCTACTTCCAAACTAAATGTTCTGGAAAGTACAATGATTTTGTGGTATATTCTGAGTATATAATCTTACGCTCATTTTCATGTTACTGAAAGAAAGACAAAATTGTATTACTACAGCTGAGGAATAAATCAGTAGATAGGATGCATAGGACGAAATATGAGAAAAAAATAGTTGAATCCATTAAATATACACTGTTTAATTACCTGAGAAGTTTCTGTTTTTGTTTGGTTGTTAGTGATTTTAAAAATTCGACTTCCGGATCTTCTTCACCCTCACTTGCAACATATTCCTGAGTCAACAGAGACATCATTAAATTGCTAGACTGCAAGACAAATTAGTTATCAGACGGGAAAGAAAGCATAAAGAAATTCTGTCAAACCTATACTAGAGATGAGTATGACATTCTGGATTGAGAAGTGGAGGGGGATTAAAAATTTTCTTATAATCTCCTGTCAAGGAGGATCATAATACATCAAGAGGTTAAGATAACTGCTTGGTCAGCATTAACAAACTTTATCAGAAAGCGGAAGATAGAGAAACACAAATAAAACGTTTATAACATGGTTTCTGCTCTCTATCTCTTGAGTTTGAATTTAAACACGTAAGAGTTTAAACTATTTTATTTTTAATTTAATGGAATGTTAAAACCAAGACGATCATGAACTTTATAGGAAGGTCAAAACATCCCTAATGTTAGCATTTATAAATTCAACAGTACATTATCAAATATATGATTATCAAATACACACCACTATACCAAACAGAACAAATATATGACGATACAGGTTCTATGAACAGTCCCTAGCAGTGTTTGCAAAGTAATGTGCCGCTTTTCAGAGTACCACAAGATTATGCCAATGGGAGTGTGGGTTTTAGTGTCAGTTTTATCTCTAGACAGCCACATGAGCCACAGGGGCAATCACTTAACTTCTCTGGGCTCCACTTTCCTCCTTAAATAAAATACTTTGCATTAAAATATCCACAACCCTTCAAGCGCAACCATTTTCTGGATCTATGTACAGTTCAATAAATTAAGTTTAAAATATTTTCTATAATTTTAGGAGTTTGCTTCTATACATTTCTTCCTATTGGTTCTATTTAATGTAAGTTAGCAGGAAGTAAAAAATAACCTTATCACCAGTTCAGTTAGAGACTTAAACCACATAAACCTAGAGGAGCAGTTTCATTTATTAAAAATATAGGTTTAAAAACAATTTCTCATTTAGGTTAAAATAATAAAGAATCAAAATCCAAGTACATTTTAGGCATCTTCTTTGCTCTATCTTGCTTTCCTATGGATATATGCATATTGGAAAACAATAAGTAGCAATTCACAAGCAATCACATTTAGATTTATAGACATTTTCAGCTTACCGATAAAAAGATCATTACCTGTGATGGATCATTTGCGGTCAAGTTTCTCCCCAGTACATTTCGTTTCAGTGCAAACCCACTGTTTCTCATCTCCGCTATTAGCTCCGAGGGGTGCATCGATGGCCCTGTTCACAAAAATCGCAGTTTGAATGTATCATTTATATCTCTCTACCTTTTTTGGACTCCACAGTAGGAATGCAGTTGAAGCTTTGTTAAGTAAAATCACAGCTAAATCAACTCAATAATCTTCTGCTGAGCAAATAATCAGATATGATTTTCTAAAACAGCAGTCTGGAGATTCAGAATAGAAAATAATTGCATTTTTCTTTACGTGCTAGGGGATTCTCTTCTTATGTAACTTTGTCACACTGAAAAGATACGTTTAGATGTTATCTGCTTGGCAGTTTTTAGTACAAAATCAAAGGAAAATGGTAAAAAACTGCAATTAAACTTTAATAGTTATTCTCTCAGTAAGAATTCAATTTAAAAAAGATACTTTTAAAGGTACATGAGCAATTTATTATTCTAGTTTCTAATTCAAAATTCCTCATCCTCATTTATCAAATATCAATACTGAATACACTGCCATATGGTTTGCTAATTATCACCACACACACGTGCACACACGTACATACACACACGCTACAGATAACTACAAAGCACTAATTAATCTTCCATATATAGATATATATGCTCAGAGTTTGAAATTTCTAGTTATAAGTTTGGGGTTGGTGACAAGCAATTTTAGGCTGGCGATAGATGTCTATATGTTACATTTTTCACAAGCTGCTGTTTCTACTTTTGCAAAATCCCAATTTGAAAAGCAAACTCCTTTTTGTTTATATACTAAAAATAGGTATGGACTAAAGACAGATACAATTAAAAAGTAATTTTTTAAAGAAAACGTTGGTGTCCTTCCCTCAAACATTATTAGATTTACCATATGGAAGGAGAGACCCTTTCCTCATTCTTTCGTATATTTCAGTTTCATTTTGTTTTCCCTGCAGTAGCAAATAACAACTTTTCATAGAAGCTATTTAAAGTTTCTGGCCTAAATCATCAATTTACTTTTTTCTTTTCTTTTTCCCTTTTTTTTTTTTTTTTTTTTGAGAGAGAGAGAGAGTGCACGTGAGTGGGGCAGAAGGGCAGAGGGAGAGAGAGAATCCCAAGCAGGTTCCACACTCAGCACAGAGCTCAACGTGAGGTTCAGTCTCACAACACTGGGATCATGACCTGAGCCAAAATCAAGAGTTGACGCTCAACTGATCCACCCAGGCGCCCCAGAATCCTTTATACTTTCTTAAATGAACTAACTGGGTGATCTATCCAGAATATAAGGAAGAATAAAGACAGTTCCTGCTAACAAGCAATTCATAAGGGAGGGTGGGGGACAGAGAAACTTCAGAAATGGATTCTCTAGTTCACTGATTAAATATTCCACCTGTTTTTCTTCTCACTGCTTTGTTGGTCTTTTACCAGTTATTTGCACGTTCACCTATACGTTAGCATGGAAGACAAAAAACAATAAAATTCAAATCCATTCACTTGTCAATAGCATCTGTGGTAAAGTTAGGTGGGTTACTATTTGTTACTGGGCTCTACAGGCTTTACACCATTCTATTCACATTACCAAGAACTGAAAGTAGAACACAATTTTATAAAGTAGAAAATATGTTTTCTGAAGCGTCAAAGCTCCATTTCCTTGTTAACAATTTTTTAAGATGTCAAATGAATTCAGAAAGCAAACATGCTAAGGATTAGGATAAAAGCTACTTCGGTAAGGGGCCGAAGGGTTTGGCCATTATGATGAGAGGTTACTAATTTCATCAAAACACGGGTGCTCTCAGGAAGTTTTAAAAAACACGCTTTTTATATTTTCATTACAGTGCTTCCAACTACTCCAAGAAAATGATCTCTCTTTAGCCTGTCTGACAGATTGTGAGACAAACATTACTCTTGTAGCGTCTATATTTTTCCAAATCCTCAAGCGAACTCTGGGTAGTACATATGCTTGGCATACACTTCCACACTAAAGACTGTAAATACTTAGGGAACCACCTGACAAACAGTATTCAATAAATAGTAACAATTATTATTTTTGCCAGTAGCTATAAAAATGTTTATGATTATTTTATTATATAGTCTTCATGATTTAAAAAACGCTTTTAGAGTATTTTTCAAAATCCAGTCTTATTCATATATTCTTATACTTAAACCTTTTTCTATCGTCAAAAGTTCCGGGTTAGAAGATGTGACAAGTCAGGTTCAATTAAGGTATATTTAGCAAGGTATCTTTATACTTTCCCTTTATTGTGACAGTGGCTATGAAGAGTTAAATTGACAGAAATGACTCCAGCTCTCTGAGAACTCAATGTTTAGTTGATATCCTAGATTATACAGATATGTTGAAAAAAGATTTTACAATATATTCCAATGCAAAATGACTATGCTCATGTATAGTGCCTAATGATTATTATTTTTTACATTCCATGTTTCAGAGAAGAGGCGTTAAAGATTCACACCATAAGTTTATTTACAAACACATTATGCTGAATTCAAGAGTTTGATCCATTTGTCAAAGAGACTGCATCTCGGGGCGCCTGGGTGGCGCAGTCGGTTAAGCGTCCGACTTCAGCCAGGTCACGATCTCGCGGTCCGGGAGTTCGAGCCCTGCGTCGGGCTCTGGGCTGATGGCTCAGAGCCTGGAGCCTGTTTCCGATTCTGTGTCTCCCTCTCTCTCTGCCCCTCCCCCGTTCATGCTCTGTCTCTCTCTGTCCCAAAAAATAAATAAACGTTGAAAAAAAAAAATTTTTTTTAAAAAGAGACTGCATCTCTTAAAATACTCCTTTTCACATCTGTGTAATGGATTAATTAAAACGTCCTTATGTTCTAAGCAGTTGGTGTCCTACTATAAAAAAAGGTGCAGCAAATCCAGATCCAAAGTACAGGGTCATCATAATTAGTAACCGCCACTTGTTTTCCACTGAAAATGGCAAATTGGTCCGTGGGCCCTCCTAGTAGTGGCTTCTAGGGACCACGGACGTTGCGAACCTCGGGCGCTCTGTCCCAACAGCACTGGTGGAAGTTTGGCGCGGACACCCAAGGCTACAGAAAGGGCAGCACCACCCAAGTCCTCCTTTTTTACCACCTTGCTCTCTGGTGTCTGTGCCTTAACAGTTTAAACTACAACTGGAATCGGGGCCCAGGAATGTTTGGTTTGCTCTTAAATTTGCTATGGTTGAATAACTCTAGAGAATTCAGGAAGAGGACATTTGTTTTAAAATGTAGATTTGTGAGGACTCCTTTCTAGATCACTTCACTCAGGCTGGGTCAAGCCTCCAGAGCATGAAAACCGATGTTCCAATTTTGAAAAGCAGGTCCACTGACGAAAACTGTTTTACATTTTGCAAACTTTCTCTGCTGTGATACAGGTAAGCATCAGAATACTGATTGTGACTACGGTATTCAGTTTCATGTCCTGATTAGACCTAGACTATTTTCTACTAGAAAAATACCGTGGGGTCAGTGTCTCAGGGGGAAAAAAAATCCCCAGAAGGCAAATTAGGTTGTACAAAATTATGTTTGGACAGGGGCTAATCTATTCATTAAGAGCATTCATTTTTATAGAACTCAGCAAAAGTAACGGGAAGTAAGAAATGTTGTGTAGTAAAATGCATGTTTTATTGGAGGATACTAAAAAGTCCTGGCTATGAGAAAGGCCCCATCACCAACTTCACCGTTAGACAGCAGTCCCAGCTGACGCCCACAAACAGCTCAGCAGGAAGCTGAATGCCGAAGGCAGACACACTTGTGTCGCACTGCTAGCACGAGGTCAATCTGCTCTTCCCAAGAACAGATGTATCTTCCTTTCCAAGTTCCTCATTCCTTTTGAAATGAAACATTACCCTCTACAATTTCATGGTATTCAGCGGGAGAAGGGAGGGCACTGACCTGCAGGTTAGGGAAGGCTGCATGAGAAATGCCTTTTCCTTCTCCCCCAAAATTTAACACAATACCTTATGGGATGTACTGTTTGCTGCAAGTGTCTGCTATTCCTAAAATGAATATAGTTTTGTTTGCTATTAAAGTGGTGAGCACTCACGGTTTATGAGATTGAGCCACGTTGGGCTTTGTGCTCACAGTGCAGGGCCTGTTTGGGATTCTCTCTTTTCCACTATCTCTGCCCCTCCCCTGCACTTGCTCAAATCCTCTCTCACAATAAATAAACGTAAAAAAATTTTTTAAGTGATCAATTTTTCCCTTTTCATTGTGGATTTGTATTTAACCTTATACGGGAAAAAATCTCAAACCTAGAGAGTATAATGTAATGAACCTAATGTACTCCTTAGTTTCAACAATGATATTTTGCCATTCTTACTTTATGACCTCCAACTTCCTGTGTTTCTTTTTTGATAGAGTTATTGACAGAGTATTTGACAGATGTAGATTTTGATAGAGATGAAATCTCAGATATCACTTTGGTATTTAATCACTAACAAACAAGGAGTATTTCTTAAAAATAAAACCCTAACACCTTTATTACACCTGTCCATGCTGACAGTTTTAAAACATCGTCGGATATCCAGTCAACATTCAGATTGTCCCAACAGTATCTTTTCACAGTTGGTTTGTCCAGATTAGTTCATATATCTCTTAAATCTTGCTATCTTTTTTAAGGCTTATTTATTTATTTTGAGAGAGAAAGTGCGAGTGGGGGGAGGGGCAGAAAGAGAAAGAAAAAATCCCAAGCAGGCTCCACACTGTCAGCGCAGAGCCCGATGTGGGGCTCCAACTCACGAACTGTGAGATCATGAACGGAGACAAAATCAAGAGTCAGATGCTTAACCAACTGAGCCACCTGAGAGCCCCTCTCTCTCTTTTTATTTTAAGTAATTAGTTTTAGATAGGCTCCATGCCCAATGTGGGACTTGAACTCACAACTCTGAGACTGAAAGTTACATGCTCTACCAACTGAGCCAGCCAGGAGCCCCTCTTTTCCCTCTTTAGAAACTGAGGTATAAGTGACACATACCTTAAGTCTGTTTTCATCTAAAAAAATTTCACTACCCCCACCCGCTATTCGTTTGCTGAAGAAACTGGGTTATTTGTCCTGCAGAGTATCCCACATTCTGGATAGTGATGTCATTTAATATGTTCTTCTAGTCTTTGTATTTCCTGTAAGTTGGTAGTTAGATCTACAGGCTTATTATTAAGTTATTCCGGCATGTTATACCATATACTTAGGAGGATTACATAGCAAGTCTTCTTACGTTTGGACTTGAGAAAAATGACACTTGAAAACACACACATTTCTGGCCAGTGAACTAGACTGAGGACAAAAGGCTAAGACTTCAACCTAGAATGTTTTGCTGTCGCTACGTAGTAATAGTGGAGGGGGCAGAACCTGAAAAATGTGCGTTTTAAAATAAACTCTCAAATATGATCACAAATTAAATATGTTATGATTCTTATTTCCATGGGAGTACACCCTTTTTTTCCGTCTTTCTTCCTTGAAATTAAATCGACTGAATCTAGTAAAAAAGCCACTCCTTGTTACTAAGGGTAAAAAGGCCACACAAAGACACTGGTTATAGAACACGACGGGGAGATCTGTGTCTAGTGGGAATTATCAAGAATCGTATACATATGATTCCTAATATTACCTAACCTTTTTGCCTTTAAGAAAGCGTATAGAAAGTTATCTTTAAAAAAGACTCAAAAAGGGGGCACAGTGGGAACATGCAGCACAAGTCCCAGGGAAAAAGTGAACAAAGCTATTAATAAAGTGTGTGGGTGATTTTTATTTATATAGATGAGAATGTTTTACGTATGATTTTCCAAAGGTTATGCAAGAACCAATTGTACGAATTGTAATAAAACTGCTCCAAACTGGGAATTTTCCTGAAACACTGCCAGTGCAGCTTAGTGAAGGCTGGAAACAAAAGTGTTTCTTATTGCCCTTATCTCAAGTTCATACTGAAGACAGCTAATTTGATCTCTATTAAAACATACAATGTAAAGGAAAAATGAAGCATTTCATTTTAATCTACGTGTCTGGAAAATACATAAAAACAAGGAAAGATAAAACTGCCCTTATTGTATGCTAGTAAAGAACACTATTAAAAATAAAAAACTTTCCCTTACAGAATCAATAGAGTTACAAATATATGACTTACATTTGATTGTATCTTCAAACTTCTATCTTCAACTTAATTTATATGCAAATATTTTAGTGATGATACTTGCGGTGATAAAGTGAATTCACAGTCCATAGGGGACTGAGAAAAGTCATTTGTGTTGTGATGAACATGAGGTAGTAGAAGTTAGCACTACGTTTTAGTTAAGAATATGAATGCTTTCCTGGGGGTGCCTGGGTGGCTCAGTTGGTTGGGTACCTGACTCTTGATTTCAGCTCAGGTCACGATCCCAGGGATGTGGGATGGAGCCCCTCATCAGGCTCCACACTGAGTGTGGAGTCTGTTTAAGATGTTCTCTCTGTGTCTCTATCTCTCTCCCTCCCTCTCCTTCCTCTCTCTCCCCTGCCCCTCCCCCACTCTCTCCCTTTCTCTCAAAAACAACAACAAAAAACAAAGAACATGCTTGCTCCTGAGAGAATATGACAGCTCTTAAACATTATTCATCTATGAACCTCAGAAACATTATGCTGAGTCAAAGAAGTCAGACACAAAAAATACATACCGTATGATTCTATTTACACGAAGTTCATGAACAGGCAAAACTAATGTGCGAGGTTAGAAAATAGAACAGCGGTTGTGGGTGGAGGAGGCTGACCAGTAGGGGACAGAAGGGTATGTTCTAGGTTATGGTAATATTCAAGCTCTGAATCTTGCTTGTCAGAGACATTGGTTATAGGGGTGTACGTATTTGTCAAACTCTATACGACCAGTATATTGTACTTTTTTTTTTAAATTTTATTTATTTTGAGAGAGAGAGAGAGAGCAAGAGTGGAAGAAGGGCAAAGAGAGAGGAAGAGAGAGAGAATCCCAAGCAGGCTCTGCATTGTCAACACAGAGCCCGACGTGGGGTCTGAACACACCAGCTGCAAGTTCATGACCTGAGCCGAAGTCAAGAGTTGGAGGCTCAACCCATTAAGCCACCCAGGTAGCCTGACCAGTACATTTTACTTTATAAAATAGTTACACATGATATTTTAAATCAGTCAACAATAATTACTCAATGACTATGCTAGACGCTCACCACATTTCTGTATTACATCTCCTTCTAACTATGGAGGGAACCTGGCATAAGGAATTTCAGCTTATTCCTCCCTAGTATATAACATAGAAAGCGATTTAAAAATCAGTATGTAGGGGCGCCTGGGTGGCTCAGCCGGTTAAGCGGCCGACTTCGGCTCAGCTCATGATCTCGCAGTCCGTGAGTTCGAGCCCCGAGTCGGGCTCTGTGCTGACAGCTCAGAGCCTGGAGCCTGTTTCAGATTCTGTGTCTCCCTCTATCTGACCCTCCCCCGTTCATGCTCTGTCTCTGTCTCAAAAATAAATAAACGTTAAAAAAATTTTTTTTTAATCAGTATGTATTACTGAGAGCTTATTATTTTATTCTGTTAGCATTTTATTATTATTTTTTTTTTAATTTTTTTTTTCAACTTTTTTAATTTATTTTTGGGACAGAGAGAGACAGAGCATGAATGGGGGAGGGGCAGAGAGAGAGGGAGACACAGAATCAGAAGCAGGCTCCAGGCCCCGAGCCATCAGCCCAGAGCCTGATGCGGGGCTCGAACTCACGGACCATGAGATCATGACCTGGCTGAAGTCGGACGCTTAACCGACTGCGCCACCCAGGCGCCCCTCTGTTAGCATTTTAGAGAATGGAACTTAGTTTTTGCTTTCAAGCTTCTAATCTTTTTTGGAAAATCAGTTCATATCAAAGAACAGGAAAAATATAAATTGTAAACCTATGTTATAAGATATATTCAGAGAAGATGATAAACAGTGATGTTTATATAGTTAGCAAAACCTTTTCATTCAGTCACTCACTATTATTTCTAAAGTATTATTTACTAAGCATGTACACGGTGCAAGGCATTAGGGACACAAAGATAAAGAAGATTACAGTCCCTAATTCAGAAAAGCCTGTATTTTCCAGGAAAGAGTAAGAAGCTGAATTTGATTTTCGAACTCTCATGTGATTCAGGAAAAGGTAAAAAGTGGGGCATTCTAAGTGAGCGTAACACAATGAAGGTTGTTAACTTCATTAAGTTTGATTTGCGTAGAATTAATATTTACTAAGTGGACTATATTTCATTCATTTTCCTTTTCCAGGTAATCATTAATTCATTTCCTTTACTTGAAGCTGGCAGACTTTAAGTAGATGGAACGATGTTAATAGGAAGAATCATGTAAAAGGGAGTTATGACTGTGATCTGAGAATCATAATACCCCTTGGAGATTATGGAGAAGTGTAGCCCCCACTACCCCACACGTGACTTTAACACAGAGCAGAGTAATTTACTGACAGAACAGGATTACATTTAATTTGCTAATGACAGTGGAATTTCAAGGCCTAGCCACTGTAACAACAAATTTAAGCACTGAATTATAATAGTGCTTATAAATAGTTAGAAATGATGTAACCATTGGTAACCACTTAAAATAGCCAAAATTTAAAGTACTAATCAAGAGTACCACTTTGACACTTGGAGCACCATAACTTGACAAGTTTTACTGAATTACAGCTCTTTAAAAGGTCGGGGCGCCTGGGTGGCGCAGTCGGTTAAGCGTCCGACTTCAGCCAGGTCACGATCTCGCGGTCTGTGAGTTCGAGCCCCGCGTCAGGCTCTGGGCTGATGGCTCAGAGCCTGGAGCCTGTTTCCGATTCTGTGTCTCCCTCTCTCTCTGCCCCTCCCCCGTTCATGCTCTGTCTCTCTCTGTCCCAAAAATAAATAAACGTTGAAAAAAAAATAAATAAATAAAAGGTCAACACTTCTTGTCAGCTACTTGGCTTCCACCTGCATTAAAAACAAACACAAAAAACCTAGTCCCTGACTGATCAACTAGACAAAGGAAAGAGATGATCCATCACTTCTTTATTTTGAGGTCAATCCTTTATTTATTAGTTTTAATATCTGCCTATTTTAAGAGTTTAGCTTTATTTTTTTCTTTTTTTTAAATAGGCTCCACACCCAACATGGGGCTTGAAGTCATGAACCTGAGATCAAGAGTTGCATGTTCTACTGACTGAGCCAGCCAAGCGTCCCCAGGAGGTTAGCTTTAATGAGAATCCAGTAACACAAATATTTTTTCTGCAGAAAATACTTTTTCTCCAGAATTGTGCTGGAAAATTAAACAAAAATTGTGCCATCAGATGTAGGTCTACCCTAGTAGCTGTGCTGGTAGGATTCAACTTCTTCCAAGGAGTTGTTAAGGGAACTCCATAATAGATTCAGGGAGATTTGCCAGATGGGCAACTGAGTTTATCATCTTTCTTTCTATGGGAAGTCCCTCTAGCATGCTACTAGATGTCTTTCCAGCGAAGCTTGTGATCAGACCACTATTTTGTTACATTTCCCATACATGTCCTCAAGCAACAAGATGTTGTCAACATAGCAGGCTGATTAAAAGACAGAGAAGTAGCACGTGGAAGCTGTGTTGCAGGAAACTTCCATCAGAGTGACCGCTGAGTGTGACATTCTTCAAGGAAATTAAATCAAGTTAGGTAAGGAAGAGTGTTCATAGGCAAACCTTTGCAATAAGTGTAAAATGATGCTTTCCTCAATTTAAGCTATTTCTTAAAAGAAAATTTTTTTTTTAAGTTTATTTATTTTTGACAGAGACAGAGTGCGAGCACGAGCTGGGAGGTGCAGAGAGAGAGAGGTAGACATAGAATCGGAAGCAGGCTCCAAGCTGTCAGCACAGAGCCTGATGCGAGACTCGAACTCACGAACCGTGAGATCATGACCTGGGCCGAAGTCGGACGCTTAACCGACTGAGCCACCCAAGCGCCCCAATTTAAGCTATTTCTTCATTTTCATATTGTTACACACGAAAGGCTATGGCATACACAAGAGTGGATAGAGACACAGGAAACGTTAATGTCATGTTAGCCATTTGTGGTGTGGCTGGTTCTCAGACTTACGTGTTACAAAGAAAACAGAAATTCTGTCTGTGTCAAACTATTTGAATTTGAATTTTGAATTTGAAATTGACTTTTATTAAAAATGTGAAATTTGCATATTTATGGAGTCCGTTGTAAACATTTAAAAAATTGTATCTAAGTTAAAAAATGGCAAAGTAACTTTAAATATATAGCAACTTAAGCCTGAAACACCAAAATTGTACTAAGTAATTCGTACAATATGAAACTAATGTTAACAAATGTGGACTCAACGTTTATTCACTTTTATGTTGCTTTTACAACTTTTGAATTTTCATCCAATATATAAAAAGCTTGAAAGTCCTCCCATCCTTACAACAACAAAAAGCTGACAAAACTGAAAATCAACCAATCTTCTTAGCAGTATTAAAGAATTGAGACCACAGGGTAGGACATTATCCCCAAAACAGGAGAGACAAGCGGTACAATCACCGTTTAACAGGACCAGAAACCACCAATGGAGTCAGGAACTACTAGGAATCCTTAAAAGGGTAACATACTGTTGTTGGAGACTACGCAAGGACTAGCTTGAGAACTAAAAACTCCTGGGGGCCCAACCTTCATAGGGCCCCTACACTTTCATGAGTTTTACTTCCTGAAGCCACTACACTTCTCACTATCAAAGAACTATCAAAGAACAATCTCCTTGTATTTACCTTCCAACAATAAGAAGGGAAAAATAACCAGTCTGAAATATGTCCACAGCATTTGTTGTCCTGAACATATGCTTACCCTCAAGGGAAACTATTTTACCAAAACCTAACCTACATGGGGAAAAAGGTGGGGGGTGGCGGGGGGGGGTGGGGAAGTGGAGAAAAAAAGGTGAGAAGCACCTGTGAAGGTTACAGCTCAGGGGCACACATGCTAACTAAAAGAATGAGGCTTAGGGGCACCTGACTGGCTTAGTTGGTTGGAGTAGTCTTTTTTTTTTTATTAAAAAAAATTTTTTTTTTAATATTTTTCACAGAGAGAGAGAGAGAGAGAGAGAGACAGAGCACGAGTGGGGGAGGGGCAGAGAGAGAGGGAGACCCAGAATTTGAAGCAGGCTCCAGGCTCTGAGCACACAGCCCGATGCGGGGCCCGAACTCATGGAGTGCGAGATCATGACCTGAGCCGAAGTCGGACGCTCAATCGACTGAGCCACCCAGGCGCTCCAGGTTGGAGTAGTCTCGATCTCGGGGTCATGAGTTCAAGCTTCACACTGGACTCAATTAAAGGAAATGCTAGAAATAAAAAAAAAACACTAACAGAAACGAAGAATGCCTTTGATGAACTCATCAGCAGACTCGACATGGACATCAGTGAGCTTTAAGATATGTCAATAGGAACTTCCCAAACAGAAAGCAAAGGCAAATAAAATGAAAAAAATAAAACCAGAATATTAAAAAACTGGGGGGGGGGGGGGTGCGGCGCCTGGGTGGCTCAGTCGGTTAAGCGTCTGACTTCAGCTCAGGTCACGATCTCATGGCTTGTGAGTTCGAGCCCCACGTCAGGCTCTGTGCTGACAGCTCAGAGCCTGGAGCCTGCTTCTGATTCTGTCTCCCTATCTCTCTGCTCCTCCCCTGTTCACTCTCTCTCTCTCTCTCTTTCAAAAATTAATAAACATTAAAAACAAAAACAAAAAAAACCTGGGACAATTACAAAAGGTGCAACATATGCACAACAGGAATACCAGAAGGAGAAGGGAGGAGAGAAAAGAACAGAAGAAATATTTGAAGTAATAATGGATGAGAGCTCCCAAGACTAATGACAGACAACAAACCACACATTCAGGAAGCTCAGAGATCACCAAGCATGATAAATACCAAAAAACCTACACTTAGGCATATCATACTCAAACTGCAGAAAATCAAAGACAAAGAGAAAAACTTGAAAGATGTCAGAGGGCAAAACCTCTTACCTAGTTAGGAACAAAGATAAAATTACATCATACTTCTCTTAAAAAACCATGGGAGCAACAGGAGAGTGGAGTGAACTATTGAAAGTGTTGAAAGATAATCCTACCAACACTAAATTCTGTATCCAGAGCAACTGTCCTTCAAAAGCGAAGGAGAAATACTTTCTTAGACAAACAAAAATTGAGGAATTTGTCACCAGCAGACCTGCCTTGCAAGAAAAATTAAAAGAAGTTCTTCAGAGAGAAGGAAAATGACAACGATCAGAAATTTGGATCTACATAATGAAAGAGCACTTGAAAAGGAATAAATGGAAGATAAAATATTATCTTAAGAATAAGAGTGGTGCCTGGGTGGCTCAGTCGGTTACACGTTCTACTTTGGCTCAGGTCATGATCTCATGGTTCATGAGTTCAAGCCCCACATCAGGCTCTGTGCCTGGAGCCTTCCTCAGATTCTGTGTCTCCCACTCGCACTCTGTCTCTCTCTCTCTCTCTCAAAAATAATTAAATATTTTTTAAAATTTAAGAGAAAGTGTCTTTTTTTTATAGTTTACTTGAGAGAGTGAGAGAGAGAGAGAGAGAGAGAGAGAGAGAGTGCATGTGCATGAGTGGGGGAGGAGCAGAGTAGGGGAGGAGAGAGAATCCCAAGCAGGCTCCTCTGTGCTATCAGCACAGAGCCCGACATGGGACTCAATTCCACAAACCATAACATCATGACCTGGCTGAAATCAACAGTCAGACACTTATCTGACTGAGCCATCCAGGCGCCCCTAACAGATAACATCTTGTTTGAAATGATAATAGCAAGGATATACTAGATGATTATAGTTTATGAGTAAAGGTATGGCAGCAATGTTAAAAGGGACAGAGAAAAGGAATTGTGTTATATAACAGGAGCATTATATAAATGACCGTGCCTGGTCATGCCTGGTCTAGCTGGTTTATTCTGTTGTAAAGTACTGGTACTACTTGTGAAGTGGTACAGTGCTATTTGAAAGTGGACTTAAATTAGTTGTAAGTGCACATTGCAAGTTCTAGAGCAACCACTAAAATAAAAAAAAAAAAGTACAATTGATATGCTGAGAGAAAATGGAATCACATAAGATGCTCGACTAAAAGCAGAAAAAGCAGAAGGCAAAAAAATAAAGAACAAGGGCAACAAATAGATAACAATTATAAATATAATTACATCAATAATAGACATATTATTACATATATACGACTCAATGATGGGTTGTCTAAAACTAACCCACAGTTTTTTTTCTAATTTATTAAAGTAATTTCTATGCCCAATGTGGGGTGTGAACTCATGACCCCAAGATCAAGAGCTGCATGCTCTACTGACCTGAGCCAGCCAGGCACCACAACACATCCACTTTATTTATTTATTTTTTTATTTAAAAAACAAATTTTTTTTCAGCGTTTTTATTTATTTTTGGGACAGAGAGAGACAGAGCATGAACGGGGGAGGGGCAGAGAGAGAGGGAGACACAGAATCGGAAACAGGCTCCAGGCTCTGAGCCATCAGACCAGAGCCTGACGCGGGGCTCGAACTCACAGACCGCGAGATCGTGACCTGGCTGAAATCGGACGCTTAACCGACTGCGCCACCCAGGCGCCCCACACATCCACTTTAAATATCAAGACACAGGGGCACTTGGCTGGCTCAGTCAGTGGAGCATGAGACTCTTGATCTTGGGCTTGTGACTTTGAGCCCCACGTTGGATGTAGAGATTACTTAAAAAAATTTTAAAAAATCTTTACAGGGCACCTGGGTGGCTCAGTCGGTTAAGCATCCGACTTCAGCTCAGGTCATGATCTCACCATTCGTGAGTTCGAGCCCCGCATCAGGTTCTGAGCCTGGAGCCTGCTTCAGATTCTGTGTCTCCCTCTCTCTCCACCCCTGCCCTGCTCACGCTGTCTCTCTCTTAAAAATAAGTAAACATTAAAGAATAAATAAATAACAACTATGTGAATGGAACTAGAGGGTATTATGCTAAGTGAAATTAGTCAGAGAAAGACAAGTATCATACAACTTTACTCATATCAGGACTTTAAGACACAGAACAGATGAACACAAGGGAAGGGAAGCAAAAATAATATAAAAACAGGGAGAGGGACAAAACATAAAAGACATGTAAATATGAAGAACAAACACAGGGTTATTGGAGGGGTTATAGGAGGGGGGATGGGCTAAATGGGTAAGGGGCATTAAGGAATTTATCCCTGAAATCATTGTTGCACTATATGCTAACTTGGATGTAAATTAAAATTTTTTTAAAAAATCCAAAAATCAATCAATAAATAAAAAAGAAATCTTTAAACAAATAAAGACACAGACTAAAGTGATGGAGGGGCGCCTGGGTGGCGCAGTCGGTTAAGCATCTGACTTCAGCCAGGTCACAATCTCGTGGTCTGGGAATTCAAGCCCCGCGTCAGGCTCTGGGCTGATGGCTCAGAGCCTGGAGCCTGTTTCCGATTCTGTGTCTCCCTCTCTCTCTGCCCCTCCCCCGTTCATGCTCTGTCTCTCTCTGTCCCAAAAATAAATAAACGTTGAAAAAAAAAATTAAAAAAAAAAAATAAAGTGATGGAGAAATATATATATACATATACACACACACACTATATATGTATACACGCTATATATATATATATATACACACACACACACACACACACACTATATATACATAGTATACATATACACTATATATATATACATATACACTATACATATACACACACACACACACACACACACACCATACTAGCACTAATAAAATAAAGCTGGAGTATCCATGTTAATTTCAGACAAAGCAAGTTTCAGACCAAGGAAATTTATCAACAATAAAGAGACAATGACACAATGAAAAAGGGTTTCATTCTCCTCAAGATACAACAATTCCTAATGTGTATGCATCTAACATTAGAGCATCAAAATATGAGGCAGAAACTGATAGAAATATTTTCAGAAATAGACAAATCCACTATTAGAGTTGGAGATTTCAATGCCCGTATATCAGAAACAGATCCAGAGAGCAACAGAAGAAAATCAACATGATATAGTTGAATTAAATAGCATTATCAACTGGATCTAGTTGATATATATACAGTATTTTATCCAATACAATACAAAGTATTGTATATATTGGATAAAGTATTCTGAACAGCAGAATATATATTCTTCTCAAGCTCATATGGAACATCACCAGGAGAGACCACATTCTGGGCTATAAAACGCACCTTAACAAATGTAAAATAGACATCATACAAACAATGCTCTCAGGCCAAAACGGAATTAAACTAGAAATAATAAAGAAGAGTCAGAAAATCCCAAAGTATTTGGAGATTAAACAATACAGTTCTAAATAACACACGTGCTAAAGAAGTCTCAACAGAAATTTTAAAATATTTTGAACTAAATGAAAAAAAAATACAACTGCTGTGTAGTAAAGAACTTGGCTGTACTTTGTCCCCAGTTCCTGGGAAGAAGCCTCTGTATCCTTGAAATTTCTTGAGTGATAGGAGTGTCTGTTATTTACAATGGGATCTGATAGTTTACATTATTGAGGTGATGTAGACAGGTTATGCTAAGGAGATGAGTCAGGATGGGCTGGCCACACCAGAAGGACGAACCATGTGAGTAGAGGGTTGGGGCTCTGATATTAGCTTGACCTCTGGAGAAGGGAGAGGAACTAGAGAGGAGTTCAACTATATGGTCAATGAGTCAATCAATCACGACCATATAATTAAACCCTAATAAAAACTCTGGCTTAGGTGAGCTTCCCTGGTTAACAATACTTTGTGTATAATTGATGTGTAAGGAGGTGACATGCCTAGACTCCGTGGGAAGAGGACACTAGACGTTAAGTGTTTGGGGTGGGGGGGAGAAAGGCAATTGTAATTCTTTAAGTATTAAATTAATTAATTAATTAATTAGTTTACTTATTTTTGAGGGAGAGCATGCGGGTGCAAGCACAGCTCAATCTCACGACTGTGAGATCATGACCTGAGACTCATCATGACTGTGAGACTCATGATCTGAAATCAAGAGTCAGACACTTAACCAACCGAGCCACCTAGGTGCCTCTAAGTGTGAAATTTAAACGCAAACAAAATGATGTTAAATCTACCTTCTTTACTACATTTTGTAGGACTTCATTTATATGAAATGTCAAAAATAGGCAATCTACAAAAAAAGTAGAAAGTGGAGTAGTGGCTGCCTAGGGCTTGGGGGGACTAGGAGCTGGAGGGTAAGGGGCTGAGGGGTCCCTTTGGGGTAATGAAAATGTTTTCAACCTAACTGTGGTGATGGATGTACAACTTTTGTGAATATGCAAATTCAAAGCCATTGACTTGTACACTTTAAAGGGGTGATCTGTATGGTATGCAAATGTTAACTCAATAAAGCTGCTGAAAAAATACTTGATCAAGAAAAAGAAGGGGCGCCTGGGTGGCTATTAGGTTACATATCTGACTTCAGCTCAGCTCATGATTCTGCGATTCGTAGGTTCTAGCCCCACGTCAGGCTCTGTGCTGACAGCTCAGAGCCTGGAGCCTGCTTCGGATTCTGTGTCTCCCTTTCTCTCTGCCCCTCCCCACTCACATTCTGTCTCTCCTTCAAAAATAAACATTTGAAAGAAAGAAAGAAAAAAGAAAGAAAGAAAAAGAAAGAAAGAAAGAAAGAAAGAAAGAAAGAAAGAAAGAAAGAAAGAAAAGAAAAGAAAAGAAAAGAAAAGAAAAGAAAAGAAAAGAAAAGAAAAGAAAAGAAAAAGAAAAGAAAGAAAAGGCAAGCAACAGATTGGGAAAAAGTATTTGCAAAAGACACATCTAGTAAAGGACCAAAACATGCAAAGACATTGTCACGACACTGACAATGCCAAACGCTGGCGAGGATATGGATAACAGGAACTTTTGTTCATTGCTGATGGGCATGTAAAATGGTACAGCTACTTTAGAAGAGTTTGTCAGTTACTTATAAAACTAAATATACTCTTACCACACACTCTTGGTATTTCCCAAGTGTATTTACCCATACACTCCTTGGTATTTACCCAAAGGAGTTGAAAACTTATGACCACACAAAAAATCAGCACATAGATGTTTACAGCAGCTTTATTCCTAACTGCGCAAACTTGGAAGCAACCAAGATGTCCATCAGTATAAATGGATCAATAAACTGTGGTACATCCAGACAATGGAATACTATTTAGCACTACATGGAAATGAACTATTAAATGAGTCATGAGAAGACATGGAGGAACCTACAATGCATATTACTAACTGAAAGAAGCCGATCTGAAAAGGCTACATACTGTAAGATTCCAACTACATGATCTTCAGGAAAAGGTAAAACTAGGGAGATAGTAAAAAGGTCAGTGGTTGTCAGAGGCTAGAGGGAAGGGAGGTATGAACAGAGGAGGGAGCACAGAGAATTTCTGGGGCAGTGAAACTACTCTGTACGATAGTATAATATGGATACATATCATACATTTGTTCAAACCTACAGAAAAAGTACAATGCTGAGTTAGCCATAATGTAAACAATGGATTCTGGGAGATAATGATGTGTCAGTGCAGGTTGATCAATTATAACAAATGTGCAACTCTTGTAGAGAATGTTGATAATAGGAGAGGCTGTGCATTTGTGGGGGTCGGTTGTTATGGGAAAACTCTGTACTTTCCTCTCAAATTTGCTCTCAACCTAAAACTCTCAAAAAATAAAGTCTATTAAGAAAAAGCACAAACAAGAAATGAAACAAAATGATTAAGTAAAAGGCATACAGATACATGTAACTATAAATCTATTAAGAAAGCAACAAACAGAAACAAAACCAAAAACTCCCCACTTGCTTTGTTGAAAACCCACCTTGTGGATTTAAAAAAAATTGATGTTTAATATCGGTATACACTAAAAATGTAAGAGACAGATGGTAAGAGTCAATGATAAGAACAAGGGCCAAAGAGGACACATGAAGGCAGGTGGGCAGTACATCTAATTATAATGTAATATAAAAATACTTTATAAACATTTAGTCACCACTGAAGCTTGAAAGTTTTACATATAATTCTGATGTACTTCAGAGTGCATGGAAACTTACAAAGTTAAGATGATCTTATCGGTAGAAAAGATATTCTAAACCAGCTTAGCCAAAAGAAGCATTTTGATTGCCTAATTTAACTTTGTAAAGGAGAAGTAAATCTTATGGCTGGTCTCTGTAAACCTCACAGCTGGAACATTCTAACAGCACCTTGCAGTTACCAGTGATCAAAGTAAGTTACTTTATATACTAAACTTAGAATTTCATAATAGAAATAATGCAACGCCGGGGGGTGCGGTTATCATGAAATAATTACACTCCTGGGAGATTACAGGCACAAGGCTGTACCCCAGGGGTGTGATTATCCCATGATAACCACATCCACTGAAATTGCATTATTGCAAAAATAATCTCTATTCACTGGTGAGACATTATTCAATAGGTGATTTTTTAAAATGAAAAGATTTTTTAGCTTGAATCAGCAAGTGGATTAGGAAATTGGCCAGTTTATTTTTCACTGCATTCAAATTCAGAATACAACATCATTATTATTTGCTTTCCTATTTGATATACTAGAGTTTCTTATTCTGTTTCTGAGACTCCTTTAAGAGTTTCTATTAGTGTTAGTTAAGTGGCACTGCTAAATGCAGGTCAAACTTCAAACGTATTAACTGAGCAATACAATTTTAAATAATTTATGTACAAAATTTTTAATTCTTCTAATACTCACTTAAAAACTATAAATGTATAACCACTGTTAATATATTCGTCTATCTCCTGCCAGTCATTTTTCTACAAGTATCTGTCTATATGTCTACCTAAAGACAGCAAGAGAAACATGAATGGAATCCATGTAGCCACTTTGTTTTACAATTTGCATTTTTAATTTGGCCAAATGTTGTAAACAACACCCATATCATTAAGAGATCTTCATATCATATCAATTGTTCTTACATACAGCTGAAGCTGATGGTTCTCAACCTTGACAGTGCATCAGAAATAGATCAGTAACTTTCATCATCATCTGTGGTATCACAGATGGTGAAAGTTACTGATCTATTTTTACCATAATTTTATCATAGAGTTCAGTGTGTTGAGATATTCTCAGATGAGTAAGATACAGGATTTAAGAAATTAAAAATATCCTGTGTATTTACCAGTATTTGTTCTCACACTTATATTTGTCAGTTTTAAAGGAAAAATTGGAAATGGAAATTTTGCTAATGCCTTTTTCTATAACGAGGCAAAGAATTAATTCAGTCTGCTAGTTATTTCTCATCATGAATATGCTTTTTACGACACACCAGTAACTCTTTCCTTTTTTCAGCTGTTCCAGCTATTCTGAAAATAAATTTAATACAGGAGAACAAAGGGAAACATCAACCTTCTCAAGAATACAAGAGATATTCAACGTTTGAAAAGCCAAATCTTGTTTCTTTCCCATTTTTAAAAAAGTTTTTTATTTTAGAGAGAGAAAGAAAGACTGCGAGCAAGGAAGAGGAGCAGAGGAAGAGAGAGAGAGAATCCCAAGCAGGCTCCCCATTGACAGTGCAGAGCCCGACGACCCGGGGATCATGACTTGAGCCAAAATCAAAAGTCAGACGCTCAACCGATTGAGCCACCCAGGTGCCCCAGTTTCTTTTCCAATTTTAATCACACATTTTAATATAAAAGTACAGACAGTCACATGTAATTTCACCAAATTATTAACTATTTCAGTCTTCCATGTTTCCTTCCAGTCCTAATGTATATGCATGTAGCTTTATATTACCAGAATCATAATGTAGATTCAATTAGTAATCCTTAATTCACTAAATATATCAACAATTTTGGCAATTCCTCTAGGACTGGATATTTAGTTTACAACAGGAAAAAATTAGAAATGATACTGAATATTTTCCTTAAAAAAAAAAAAGCTTTTAGCACATTATCATTTTTCCTTCTCTGTACTTTTCCCTTTCCAAACACACACACACACACACACACACACACACACACACACACACACACACTACACCACACCCACCCAAAATATTCTATGGCATCATTTTTGCCTAAACCTGTTTTCCCAAACTTTCAGATCATCACCATCCTCTAGGGTGAGAGTCTTAGAATCCTCTCAGTACTCTGATTCAATAGGGCCTTGGGAACCAATACCTTTAACAAAATACTCAAGTGATCCTTTACATCAGGCAAGTTTGGGAAAAGATGGCTGCAGTGTCCAATGGCAAAACTTGTTGAGTCATTCAAATCTGGTTCTGTTCATTCATGGTCATCCAAGATAAATCTTCTATGCTTGTTTTTCTTCTGGTCTTTCTTTCTGGCCCATCTTTCTAACTGTTTCAATCTTAATAATTCCTCAAAGGTCACTGTAGTCCTGTCTCCCCTATTAACAGTCAGTTACTCTCTATTTTTTTTTTTTTTAATTTTTTTTTCAACGTTTATTTATTTTTGGGACAGAGAGAGACAGAGCATGAACGGGCGAGGGGCAGAGAGAGAGGGAGACACAGAATCGGAAACAGGCTCCAGGCTCCGAGCCATCAGCCCAGAGCCCGACGCGGGGCTCGAACTCACGGACCGCGAGATCGTGACCTGGCTGAAGTCAGACGCTTAACCGACTGCGCCACCCAGGCGCCCCTCACTCTCTATTAAATAGATTCTTATACAATGATTAGATTGTAAACTAGGAGTAGAACCCTTATCTTTGATGAGGCTGGAACAGAGAAGTTCAAAAAATAAAACTTAAGGCTGATATGTGGGATGTCAAATACATAGTGCCAAATAAAATTATCTCATAAAGTAAAAAAGAAATTTAGTAGTTCTAAGAATTAATTTTCATATAGGGCACTTAATCAGTGCGCCATTCTTTCACTATCAAAGGCAGAGCTTCCAAAATCTTACAGATTTATGGGGCGCCTGGGTGGCTCAGTTGTTTGGGCCTCCGACTTCGGCTCAGGTCATGATCTCACAGCTCGTGAGTTTGAGCCCCGTATTGGGCTCTGTGCTGACAGCTCAGAGCCTGGAGCCTGCTTTGGATTCTCTCTCTCTGCCCCTCCCCCGCTTGTGTTTTCTTTCTCTCTCTCTCTCTCTCTCTCTCTCTCTCTCTCTCAAAAATAAACACTGAAAAAAATTTAAAATCTCATAGATTTGGGGTGTCTGGGTGGCTCAGCTGGCTGAACATCCAACTCTTAATTTTGGCTGAGGTCATGATTTCACGGTTCGTGGGACTGAGCCCTACATCAGGCTCTGCACTGACAACAAGGAGACTGCTTGGGATTCTCTCTCTCCCTCCCTCTCTCTGCCTCTCCCCTGTTTGGGCATGCTCTCTCTCTCTCTCAAAATAAATAGATAAACTGAAAAAAATAAATAAAATTTGACAGAGTTCAAAAATAACTTGATTCAAAAAGATCATTTTAACTTTTTAAAAAAAGTTTATTTATTTTGAGAAAGAGAGATCAAGCAAGCAAGCAGGGGAAGGGGAGAGAGAGAGAATCCCAAACAGGCTCCACACTGTCAGCAGAGCCCAATGCAGGGCTCAATCCCACGAACCATGAGATCCTGACCTGAGCCAAAGTCAGACACTCAACTGAGCCACCCAGGCACCCTGGTTGTTTTATCTTTTAACCTTACATACTTTTTTTTTTCCTACATACTTTTAAACAATATTGCTTCTTAACTTTTTTTACTTGATATACCTTAGTATATCCTTATATGTCAACATAGACATACAGCTCTATTCACCTGTTTATATCTTATGACTATATGGTATTCCATTTGGGGGGGATGTACCATAATTTATTTTTATTTTTATTTTTTTTAATTTTTTTTTCAATGTTTTATTTATTTTTGGGACAGAGAGAGACAGAGCATGAACGGGGGAGGGTCAGAGAGAGAGGGAGACACAGAATCGGAAACAGGCTCCAGGCTCTGAGCCATCAGCCCAGAGCCTGATGCGGGGCTCGAACTCACGGACCGTGAGATCGTGACCTGGCTGAAGTCGGACGCTTAACCGACTGTGCCACCCAGGCGCCCCTCATAATTTATTTTAAAAAAGAAATGCTTATTATATGCCAGGCACTATTGCAAGCACTCCACATTAACTTGTTTAGCTCTCATGACCACCTTATGAGGTAGGTGCGAGAATATCTATTTCATAGACATTAGCAGACACACAGCAGTTAAGTAGCTTGCTTGAAAATACAGGCCTACTAGGTAGCAGAGCAGATGTTCCAAATCAGGCATCTAGGAGGCCCCACAGTCCCACAGTCTGTGCTCTTAACCACTATGCATACTGCCTCTCAGAATCTATGGCTCCCAATTCTAGAAGCCCGTTCCTTCTGGGGGCACCTGGGTTGCTCAGTCAGTTAAGCATCCGGACTCTGGATTTTGGCTCAGGTCATGATCTCACAGTTTGTGAGTCTGAGCCCTGCACTGGGCTCTGCACTCACAGCACAGAGCCTGCTTAGGATTCTCTCTCTCTGCACCTGCTGTGTGCACATACATGCTCTTTCTCTCTCAAAATAAATAAACTTAGAAAAAAAAAAAAAAGGCCATTCCTTGTACGATGCAAACTGCTCTTCTCCCAGATTTTACATGGTTGTACCTTTCCTGTCATTTAAGTCTCAGTTTAACATCAGTTCCTCAGAGGGGGCCATTCCTGACTGCTTAATACAAAATTACTCACCATTTACCTCTCATCACAGTATCCAATTTAATTTTCATCACAGAACTTATAAATACCCAGTATTTTCTTACCAGTTTATTTTGTGTCATTTCAATGTAATGAAAGTAAAGACATTTCCTGTCTTGATATTATTGTATTCTAGACCCTAGAAAAATGCCTGGCACAGAGTTAAGTGCTCCATAAATGATTGCTGAATAAATGAGTGAGTTTATTTTACCAAGCTCTTATGGATGGACATTCAGGTTTGTTCCTGGTATTTCAGTACCATAAACCTTTGAGCATCTACCTTATCACTTTCTTATTATAAAAACATTTTTTTTAATGTTTATTTATTTTTGAGAGAGAGAAGCAGAGCTGGAGGGGCAGAGAGCAAGGGAGACACAGAATCCTAAGCAGGCTCCAGGCTCTGAGCTGTCAGCACAGAGCCTGACACGGGGCTTGAACCCACGGACCATGAGATCATGACCTCAGCTGGACACTTAACTGACTGAACCATCCAGGCGCCCCCACTTTCTTATTATTCTTGGAATAATAAGAATATTCTTGAATTCTTGGAAGCGGAATTTCTAGGTAAAAGGATATGCATGTTTTTAAGTCTTTTGATACCTATGGTCAAATGACTTTAAAAATGGTGTTCCAATTTATCAACAGTGGATTAAAATTCATTTTACCACACTTGCTCCAACACCAGATGTATTCTTTTAAATCTTTGCCCAATTTAATAGGTAAAAAAAGATAATATATTATTTTAGTTTTCATTTCTTTGGTTACTAATGCTGTTGAAAATGTCCTCATAGGTTTAATGGCCATTTGGATTCCTCCTTTTGTTCTTTGCTCCTTTGCGTTTGTATGTTCGTCTTTACCATATTGACTTGAAAGGACATTTTATATACTAGGAATGTTAACTATAGTATTTCAATAAAGTTAATACTTTCTACCCTCTACCACTCCACTGCTCAATTCATTTAGACACAGATAAAGAATCACTAATTTGCAGACATCACAAGTTGGGTTACATATATGTTAAAACTTGTTAGGAACCAAAAAATAAGAGTATTTTTTTTACTTTGTTCACTTTATTTTGAAAAAGTTCATTTGATTGCAGAATAGTACTACAGTACAACTGTACCACAAATGGGGTGCAAAAATTTTGTATAAAATAAATGATTACTTCAAGATTTATGAATATAAATGCATGGCTGGAGATGAGCTAATAACCAGCTTCATTATATGTGAGTTCACTGTTTCCAATACTTTTAAAAATAGATTAATAGCACAAGTTCTTCCGGTTGTTATAGACTTTCTAATATAGAATCAAGACAGGGGCGCCTGGGTGGCTCAGTCGGTTGAGTGTCCGACTTCAGCTCAGGTCATGGTCTCAGTTTTGTGGGTTTGAGCTCCACATCAGGCTCTGTGCTGACAGCTCAGAGCCTGGAGCCTGCTTCAGATTCTGTGTCTCTCTCTCTCTCTCTCTCTCTGCCCCTCCACCACTTCCACTCTGTCTCTCTCTCTCAAAAATAAATAAACATTAAAAAAATTTTTTTAAATAACATATAGAATCAACATAAAGTAGGGGTGCCTGGCTGGCTCAGCTGGTAGCATGTGACTCCTGATCTTGGGATTGGGAGTTTGAGCCCCATGTTGGGTGTAGAGATTACTTCAATAAATAAATCTTTAAAAAACAAAACAAAAAAAGAATCGAGGGGTGCATGGGTGGTTCAGTTGGTTAAGTGTCCAACCCTTGATTTCAGCTCAGGTCATGATCTCAAAGTCGTGAGATCGAGCCCCATGTCCGGCTCTGAGCTGGACGTGGAGCCTGCTTAAGATTCTCTCTCCCCCCCCACCCCTCTTCCACTCACACACTCTCTCTCTCAAAAAAAAGTTAAAAAAAAAAAAAAAAAGAATCAAAGCAAGTCTGTTGATTACCAAATAAAAGGCTAAGTCTGGAATCTATCCTCATTCTCTCAGAAGCAGGATCAAAGTAAGACTAGGCTGGGGAACAAAGACAGCTACTACCACTGCCTGCCGCTAGCCGATACGGAAGTCATGCAGTTGTAAGGGCACCACAAGGCTGGAGTGAAGGAAAAGTGAGCAAGATGCAACCCCTTCCAGAAAACATATATACCTTTCAGATATAAACATCAGGTTTCTATTACTACTAAAATTAATAGTCAGAAATATTTAAGCCAATGGGTTCCTCATATACGATCTAGTGTACTCCCATGTTCTTTAGGGGTTTATTTATTTTGGGGGCTCTCCTTTCGCCATTTGAGTGGGGGCAGGTGAGGAAGGAACATCAGTATGTGGATTTTAAGAGTACCTGCACTGTGTCATCAGTGGAACATTCTTTTGTCAGAGATTGCCAGACCAAGGTCTGTACCAACATTCTCTCACCACTGAGCAAATAGTTTCCCTCTACTTAAAATGTGGTTTCTTAATCTTTTTTAGAGGAGTAAGGATTAAAAAAAAAAATCAATTTTAATATTTTTATCTGTGTACTTCTTCTCCCCATTCTAACATCCATAACATCATTAAAGAAACAGTGTCAGGGGGCTCCTGGGTGGCTCAGTGGGTTGAGTGTCCCATTCTTGATTTTGCCTCAGGTCATGATCCCAGGGTCATGGGATTGAGCCCTGCATTGGGCTCTATGCTGAGCATGGAGCCTACTGAAGATTCCCCCGCATCCCTCTGTCTCTCTCCCTCTGCCCCTTTCCCAGCTTGTACTCTCTTTCCCTCTCTAAAAAAAAAAAAAAAAAAAAAAAAAAGAGAGAGACAGAGAAACAGTGTCAAACTTGACAATGATTTTTTTTTTTTAAATTTTTAAGTTTATTTATTTATTTTGAGAGAGAGACAGCAAGCTGGGGAGGGGCAGAAAGGGAGAGAGAGAATCCCAAGCAGGCTCTGCACTGTCAGCACAGACACACAAAACCAGCCATGAGATCATGACCTGAGCCGAAACCAAGAGTTGGACGCCTAACTGACTGAGCCACCCAGGCGCCCCTCTTTTTTTTTTTTTAACTTCATTTATTTTGAGAGAGACAGAGAGTACAAGTGGGGGAAGGGCAGAGAGAGAGAGAGAGAGAGAGAGAGAGAGAGAGAGAATGCCAAGCGGGCTCCACACTGTTTGTGCAGAGCCTGATGAGGGGCTCAAACCCACACACTGTGAGATCATGACCTGAGCTGAAGTTGGGTACTTAACCAACTGAGCCACCCAGGCATCCCTGATATTTAACATCTTTTAAAATTCAGTTTTGATTTTATCTGTGAACTAAATGAGGCAATTGCTGAGTCTTTTCATCAGCCTACATTTACAATTCAGGGGAACATGAAGATGAGAAAGAACCATTTCTTCCTTCTATTTTTAGGTTACTAACCTGATGAACTATGCTTAATACCTTTTTTTTTTTTTAATAATGTTTATTCTATTTTTGAGAGAGAGCACAAGAGGGGGAGGTGCAGAGAGAGAGGGAGAGGATCCAAAGCAGGCTCTGTGCTGATAGCAGAGAGCCGGACTTAGGCCTTGAACTCACCAACCATGAGATCATGACCTGAGCCAAAGTTGATGCTCAAGTGACTGAGCCATCCAGGTACCCCTGTCCCAGTATTTTACCTTTAATATCAAGTTTATAGGGCCCTTGGCTAGAAAAATTAAATTAATTTCTAACACACAGCATTTAAAATTTAGGGGCACCTGGGTGGCTCAGCCGGTTAAGTGTCCGACTTTGGCTCAGGTCATGATCTCGCGGTCCGTGAGTTCAAGCCCCGCGTCAGGCTCTGTGCTGACTGCTCAGAGCCTGGAGCCTGTTTCAGATTCTGTGTCTTCCTCTCTCTCTGACCCTCCCCCATGCATGCTCTGTCTCTCTCTGTCTCAAAAATAAATAAACGTTAAAAAAAATTAAAAATAAAATAAATAAAATTTAAAATATATGAGCTTCCCACTGACCATCATATTTTGGGTACATATCTTTGTCAAAACAAACAAACCAACCAACCAAAGGAAAACGATATCCAGAAATATTAAAGAAAAATGCTGTTTGTCCTTGATACAAATTATAAAACAAATAAATCATCTCTAGTGCATACCTGAGCCATCAGTGGGAACTGAACTTGCATTTATTCCAGAAAGACCAAACAAAGGACATTCTCGATCTGTGTTGACATGACCCCATTTGTGACATTTAATGCACCTCACATTTCGAACCTGAGAAATAGTGAACATTATTTTAGTTATTAAAATACTGAGACTCTAAGCAATGTTCAAATCCCTACTCCTTGGCAGAGTTTAAGGTAAATTACTTTTCATTTTTAAAAGATTTCCAGGGAAAGAGATTCCGTAACTATTTTGGTAATTTAACATAAATACTAAAACCTTTTGTAAATTCTGCCTAAAAGCTAAACTGAATACTATCTCTTTTTGACTGTTACTTGGTGGTAACAAAACAGTGTGATCCAAAGAGAAATGGTAAAATATCAAAAAGGAATTACGTCATGGCTTAAACTTAAATTCTCTAATTTAAAAAGGTTAATCTTTGGGGCGCCTGGGTAGCTCGGTTGGTTAAGTGTCCGACTTCGGCTCAGGTCACGATCTCATGGTCCATGGGTTCAAACCCCACGTCGGGCTCTGGGCTGACAGCTCAGAGCCTGGAGCCTGCTTCGGATTCTGTGTCTCCCTCTCTCTCTGACCCTCCCCCACTCACGCTCTATCTCCCTCTGTCTCTAAAAAACAAATAAACATTTAAAAAATAAATAAATAAGTTAATCTTTAAAGTTTCAGTTTCCTAACCAGGGTTTGGCAAACTTCTTCTGTGAAGGACCAGATATTAAGTATGTAAGTCTTTACGGGCCAGAGGTATCTGTTGCAATTACTCAACTCTGCCAACGTAGCAGGAAAACAGCCACAGTCAATATGTAAATGAATAAGGAAGGCAGGACTCCAAAAAAACGTTTTTTCTAACAAGAATGTGACCCTCTGCTGATACTATGGGTTCTAAAAAAATAGTTTTACACCTTTTCTTGATCTTGAGCTAATTCTCTCAATTCCTGAAAACTGAAGAGACCCTTATCATTACAACCCTCAGTACAAAACTTTGATTCCTACCTTTTTTTTTTAAACAGGAGAAAATCAAATTTAATAGACATACATACAGGGAATCTACATAGACATGAAATTCCTGATTCCTGTCTTTTATCAACCTACTACACTTAATGTTTTCTCCTCTAAGTCCTTTTACTGCCTGATATAAATCAAAACAACAGAGCCCTTTCTCAGCTTAAATACCTTTTGGACAACAATAAAGAAGTATTTATTAAGTAGAAATTATTCTTATAGAGTAAAATATGGGTCACTTGCCTGAATACCAAAGGGCTGATCTCTGATGTTCATGTCATCTTTGGCATATCTATTAAGTAGAGAAAATGTACAAACACAATATTAAGAACAATTTAATAAACAGCAGTTATTCTGAAAATAGTTTTCTAGTTCTAAAAACATTATAAAATGTGTAACACAGAACTATGAAATCTACTTAGTATTTCTAGACATCACTTCATATTAAGTGTCCAGTTTGATGATTTGTGATTAAAAAAATTAAAAACCATTGGGGCGCCTGGGTGGCACAGTCGGTTAAGTGTCCGACTTCAGCCAGGTCACGATCTCGCGGTCCGTGAGTTCGAGCCCCGCGTCAGGCTCTGGGCTGATGGCTCAGAGCTTGGAGCCTGTTTCTGATTCTGTGTCTCCCTCTCTCTCTGCCCCTCCCCCGTTCATGCTCTGTCTCTCTCTGTCTCAAAAATAAACGTTAAAAAAAAAAAATTAAAAAAAAAAATTAAAAACTATTTAAATTAAAGTCTATGATCAAGGGGCACCTAGGTGGTTCAGTCAGTTAAGCGTCCGACTTTGGCTCAGGTCATGATCTCGCAGTTCATGGATCTGAGCTCCGCATCATGGGGGAGCCCGCTTGGGATTCTCTCTCTCCCTTTTGCTCTCTGCCCCTCCCCCACAGGTGCACGCTCTCTCTCTCTCTCTCTCTCTCAAAATAAACTTAAAAAAAAAGTCTATGATCAAATAAATTGTATAAGACAAATCACATAAAATACATTTTCACGTTAGTTGCCTTCTCTAGTGAACGAGAAGGCAACATAAGATGGGATATCAGATAAAGCTGGTGATAATATATTTTATCTTAGAAGAAAACTGGTTCTTACTTTTCCCTTGGAGCTCCTTTCTGCCATTCAAATTTGTATTCAGTCTCTCCTTCTGTTTCTTCTTTCTAAAAACATTCATTAGGAAGTCTTTCAACTTTTCCATTAAATTACAATCTATTGCAAGTAAATCTAAACACAGAAAATAGTACCTTACCTCTTTGTTTTCTTGATTGCATATCAAAATATGGGTGAAAAAAAAAGGTCAAGTTAAAAACTTGAACATTCGAGTTGGCTATCCACACTATACTATAGTACGATGTCATAGCACTTAATTGTAACTTGTAAGGATTTATTGGTTTGACTTTTTTTCCTTCTTTCACATGATAAAATTCAAATCACTGAAGGATAAATACAATATTGAATGAGACAGCCTGTAATAAGCACATTAATTCCTAATTTTTAAGCTTTTATATTTTTCACTGACAGAATATTATGCTTTCTATTCGTATCAGTAAGGACTAAAGATATATACACAAATTATAAAAGAAGAAACGCACTTCTGTTGATATTGACTTTCTCTTCAAAGATCAAGTCATTTAAAAAAAGTCATCATGAAATATTGCTAGACAAATATTTTTAGTATTTGTTCAATTGTATTGATTACAGTATTTTTAAATTATCTTTACAGAATAACAGCCATTTTAAAAAATGAAGAGCAACTTTTAAAAAATGTCTGTGATAGCAGTTCTATCTTTAGCCGCAAACACATCAAGGACATTAAAAAAAAAAAAAAAAGCAAATGAGGCAAGTACCTTTTTTAGCTCCTGGTGGGGCCTCATACATGAAATTAAGGCCATTCTTTACACGCTCATCTCCCATAAGCAACCTAAATGAAATAAGAAATAAAGTTAACAGTTTTATGTAGGAGGAAAAAAATTACAGAATTACTGTTCCCCATCTCCAAAATCCCTAAAGGAATTAATAGAAAATATTTTTGTTAGGGAGAAAGTTCCAAAACTTTATTTCACTGATTAGATAACATCTGAAATACATGAATGGAAATTCAAACAGTGCTGCCCCTTTAGTAATTGGCTTTAAGTTCTGAGACTTTCTCGTTACCTGAGAGATCCTCGCCCTCCCAGAAGAAAAGGGGAAAAATGCCATGGTCACTCTCACATGCTTTTCTTAAACTTTGAAATGCTATGGAAATAATGACAGCTTTGAAATCCTATATGCCAGCACAAATTTGGAATTAAGTTAAATAGTGCCAACATTTTTTCTTAATTGTGAGGGATCAAACAGTTTTGGAAAAATGAGTCTCTCTGGAATTTTTTTAAAAGTCAAATCCAATTAATGCTTGTAATAAAAGTCAAAGTCAATAGGAGAATCACATTCTTTGATGAGGCCAAAGAAGAGAATATAGTTTAGAGATATTCTACAACAGGTTAATTACTATGATGGAATCAATGTCTGCGGCACCTCAAAAATCATTTTCTTTTTAGTTCTGTTTTAACACTGAAAGTTCTCAGTTTAGGTTCTGTTTAGAGAGATAACGCTATGATTTTTTTTTTTTTTAAGCTCGGCAATAAATTGAAGGGCTGGTTGAATTAAAGTTTTGATTCATAAGATCCAAGTAAAGTACTGATAATAAAGATGAAAGCTAAAGAGTGAATAGAATTTCCTCTTATATTTGAAAAAGGCAATCACAAAGGATTACATAATTATAATTCTTCTCTTATTTCCATTGGAATTTATAAAGAACTGTCACCAAAAAAAAAAAAAAAAAAAAAAAAGGAAGAGAGCAAAAAGATGACAGGATCTATATCCATACAATGGAATATTATTTTGCAATAAAAAGAAATGAACTACACGCTACAAAATAGATGAACTTCAAAAACATTACACTAAGTGAAAGAAGCCAGTCACAAAAGACCATTTATATGTATGATCCCATTTATATGAGATGTCCAGAATAGGCAAATCTATAGAGACAGAAAATAAATTAGTGACTGCTTAAGGTGGAGAAGTAGAAGGGACAGGGTGTGGGAACGAGAAGTAACTGCTAATGGGTACAATATTTCCTTTTTGGATGATGAAAATGTTCTGATATTAGATTAGGGTGATGGCTCCAAGACTCTGTAAATATATATACTTAAAACAATATGCCTTTTAACAAGTGTGCAAATCATATCTTCAAATAACAACATTTTAAAAATTAAAATCAAGCACGTGAAAAGCTCAACATCTGGTTATTAGAGAAGTATAAATCAAGACCATGAGATACCACTTCACACTAAGTAGAATGGCTATTATTTAAAAACAAAAAAAAAAAGGAAAATGGGGTGCCTGGTTGGCTCAGTTGGTTGAGCATTTGACTCTTGGTTTTGGCTCGCGTCATGATCTCGCAGTTTGTGAGCTCGAGCCCCGCGTCGGGCCCCGTGCTGATGGTGGGTGCTAAGCTTGCTTGGGATTCTCTCTCTTCCTCTCTCTCTGCCTCTCCCCTGCTCTCTCTCTCTCTCAGAAATAAATAAACTTTGGGGCGCCTGGGTGGCGCAGTCGGTTAAGCGTCCGACTTCAGCCAGGTCACGATCTCGCGGTCCGTGAGTTCAAGCCCCGCGTCGGGCTCTGGGCTGATGGCTCAGAGCCTGGAGCCTCTTTCCGATTCTGTGTCTCCCTCTCTCTCTGCCCCTCCCCCGTTCATGCTCTGTCTCTCTCTGTCCCAAAAAAATAAAGAAATATTGAAAAAAAATTTTTTTAAAAAGAAATAAATAAACTTTATAAAAATTTTTTAAAAAAGGAAAATAAGAAACATTGACAAGGATATGGAGAAAATGGAATCCGTGGACACTACTGACGGGAATGTAAGATGGTGCAGCCACTATGGAAGAGAGTTTGGTGGTTCTTCAAAAGCTAAATACAGAATCACTATACGATCCAGCAAATCTACTCCTAGGTATATACCTAGAGGAACTGAAAGTAGGGACTTGAACGGATAGATATTTGCATGCCAATGCTTATAGCAGCATAACTCATAATAGCCAAAAGGTAGAAGCAACCCAAGTGTCCATCCAGGGGTGAAGAGAGAAACAAAATAGGGTGTATACATATAATGGAACATTATTTAGCCATAAAACAAAAAAAAAGTTCTGATACTACAATATGGATCAATCTTGAACACACTGTGCTAAGTGAAATAAGCCACACACAAAGAGATAAATATTTCATGATTCCACTTATATGAGGCGCCTGTAACAGGCAAATTCATTTTTACTTTAGAAAGTAAAATAGTGGTTACCAAGGGCAGAAGGGAGGCGGAATACGGAGTTACTGTTAAATAGGTATAGCGCTTCTATTTGGTGTAATGGATAAAATTCTGGAAATGTACACAACACTGTTAATGTAATTAATGCTGTGAACTGTACACTTAAAAAATGTTTTATATATCTATATCTATATCTATATCTATATCTATATCTATATCTATATATATCTTACCCCTGCAAAAAAGCATTTGTTTATACTGACATAAAAATAACATAAAATCAAAACTGGAAGATCCAATTTCCACTTCATGCAAAATTCTACAGGTATATAAAATAAAAAGTAAAGCTATGATATTGACATTTTAATTTCAATTAAAAACCTGTAAAAATTATTAGTATTTTTATTGCTGTTGACTGTATACAGAATGGATATAGATTTTTTGACATCCCAATAAATTTTTTTTATCCAATGAGAATAATAAATGTTACTGTCATCTTTAAAAAGAGTATGTAGGAATCAATATTCATAAACATTAAGAAACATCTCTATAGCAGGAAAAACTTAAAAGAGAAAAATTAGATTACTAAAGAACAAAATTGGCTACCAAGGACATTTCTGAATGAAGAAAAAAAAACCCTTTGGAAATCACCAATTACTCATAAATGTGCATTTGAATAACCAAACAGAGAAGCAGTGAACACATCTAGTGTCCAGAACCTGGTTTCTAAATATCTTTTTCCAATAAAAGGAATCAAGGTCCAATCAATTTGGTTGATTCCAATGCTAGAGCAGGGAAAAATAAAAGACAAATTTGGACCATCTTATGGTGCCAGGAAGTGGTTTTAAAAAAAGGCTGGGGGTGGGGGATGCCTGGGTGTTTTAGCTGGTGAAGCAACTGATTCTTGATTTCACCTCGGATCATGATCTCATGGTTTGTAAGACAGAGCCTTGCGTGGGGCTCCCATGCTAATAGCACAGAGCCTGCTTGGGATTCTTTCTCTGTCCTTCCCTGCTTGTGCCCACATGTGAGTGCATGCTCTCTCTCTCAAAATGATTAATAAAATAAAAAAACTTTAGAAAGCCAACACAATTTTAAAAAATAAAATAAAATAAGATCGGGGCATTTGCAATGGTTATACGAGCCAAGCTGGTAGAGCAGTCAAAGGCTAAAATTGAAACAATTTGAGCAACAAAATAAACAACAATAGTACTGGATTATAACCCATTAAAATTTTTTTTTAACGTTTATTTATTTTTGAGAGTAAGAGTGCAAGTGGGGGAGGAGCAGAGAGAAGGAGACACAGAATCTGAAGCAGGCTCCAGGTTCTGATCTGTCAGCACAGAGCCCAAAGCAGGGCTCGAACCCATGAACTGTGACATCGTGACCTGAGCTGCAGTCAGACACTTAACCGACTGAGACACCCAGGTGCCCCTGGATTATAACCCATTAAATAAATATCTGAGTCCATACTGATAGAAATAAATGAATAAATAACTAAATAGGGAAAGGGAAAATTCTTGTTTCCAGAGGAATTCAAATTTTAAAATGTAGAGGGAATGAGAGGAATAGAAAATCACCATTAGAATACCATGGTAATAACTAATGCAGGCAGTATCCACCAATAAATGCTAAATTAGTGGACAAAAGTTCAAGGAAAAATAGATTATTTGCATGGCTTCAAGTATTTAATTACAAAGAGAGTAAGTAACTTTTTTTAAAATCAAGAATAAACAGTATGGGGCACCTGGGTGGCTCGGTTGGTTAAGCATTCGACTTGGGCTCAGGTCATGATCTCGCAGTCCTGGAGTCCGAGCCCCGTGTCAGGCTCTGTGCTGTGTCTCCCTCTCTCTCTATCCCTCCCCCTCTTTACTCTGATATCTGTACGTGGCCACTTTTTCCAACCTTACCAATAGTTCACATAAAATACACATTGATGTGACTCCATATGTCACATCATGCTCTGTCTCTCTCTCAAAAAATAAACATTAAAAAACAATTTTTAAAAAAAGAATAAACAGAATAATCTGCTGCAAAGCCACTCACCTCCACTATCTCTTTATCAGTCTAACGCAACTATAGGCTGTTTCCCTGAACACCTCTCTACTTTCCCACTGTGATCTTTAACAAGCTTTTACTATATGTAAATCAGGGTTTCTCAACAGTGGTGCTACTGACCTTTTGGACCAGATCATTCTTCGTTGTGTGGGGCTGTCCTGCACATTGTAGGTTGTTCTGCAGCATCCCTAGTCTCCACCCACTAGATGCTGGTAGCATCCAACATCTGAGCTGTGACAATCAAAAACGTGTCCAAACATTGCCACATGTCCCCTGGCAGGGGAGAGGGAAGAGGGGGGTGGATAATGGACTTCAGATGAGAACCATGGATCTAAATCCTTAACATTCTTCATAGTTCAGCTCAAATGTCCCTTCTTTCGTGTCCTATGTTAGCATGCTATTGTTTTTAAAACTTGTGTTTTTAATACATCGTTATTATATTCAGCTTTGAACTATATGTACGTATCACTTACGAGAGAATTCCTGAGGGCAGAGATAAACTACATATCCCACTTTACAGGCCCCTATGACAAAGGGGCCTTTTATTGTCTTGCACAAAAGGAGGTACTCAATAAAAGTTAACCAGATTGAATAGAATTGTTGTGAAAAGTATTTAATTGAAGTAAAAGTTTTATTTCTATAATTTTGCTCTTGATACACTACATATATATATATATTTTTTTAAGTTTATTTTTATTTAGAGAGAGAGCGAGAGAGCAAGGGGGCGGGGGGGAGAGAGAGGGATAAATCCCGAGCAGGCTCCGCACTGTCACTGCAGAACCCACTCAGGGTTCAATCTCATTAACCATGAGATCATGACCTGGGCCAAAGTCAAGAGTCGGAATCTTAATCAAATGAGCTACCCAGGTGCCCGACACTACATTAGATTTTAAAGAGAATATTAAGTAATAGTCTAGTAGTACTTTACTTATGTTCTATATTTTGATGAAAAACAGAACTGAGCTGCAGACAGTGTGGTCCATATAATTAAAACATCACTATTCACCTGTTTGATTAACCAAGAGCAACCAGCTTCAGAGTTAGACTTGCTAATGTAAACACAAAATGACAAGAGCTAAACGGGAGGCACTGTGCTGGAATAAACCAACAAAGAACTCTAGTTATGATCCTGCCATTAACAGAGCAATGATATCCAGGTCAAGTAGAGACACTTTATTTTTGATGGTGTCCTATGCATCTTTTCATTTCAGTGTATACTAAAGAAATATCTCTGTAAGAGGTGTCAGTAGTTCAAGTGTAGACTTTTATTGTTCTTCCAAGCTTTACCTAAGTTGGGACTTCCTCATAAGCTGTATATGGAGTCACATCAATGTATATTTTATGTGAACTATTGGTAAGGTTGGAAAAAGTGGCCACGTACAGATATCAGAGTAAAGAGGGTTCACAGGAAATAGAATCCTATCATTGGGGTATTCAATTCAAAAAAGCTAATTTAATATATGATTCAGTAAGGGATCATTCTCATGCAACTGATCATTCTAAAAATACCAGCATAGTGAAATTTCTTACCTATTATCATATGATTCTTGTTCTTTAAGATATTGTTGCATTAATTCTTCTTGTTTCTTCTTATCATATGATATTTTCTGTTCTGCCATCCATACCTAAATTAGTGAAGTAAAAAATTAAAACAGAAAGTTTGCTCGTATTTTATAACAAAATATAAAATGTTATTGTATATAGTTTACAATATAATCTATTTTGGTCATAATGACATCATAAGATGACAACTGAAAAGTCTGACTTGTGCCTTGATACAGGTCCTTAAATCTACACATTCAGTGGCTAAAATTAACAACCCAGGCAACAACAGATGTTGGCGAGGATGTGGAGAAAGGGGAACCCTTTTGCACTGCTGGTAGGAATGCAAACTGGTGCAGCCACTCTGGAAAACAGTATGGAGGTTCCTCAAAAATTAAAAATAGAACTACCCTATGACCCAGCAATTACACTACTAGGTATTTATCCAAAGGATGCAGGAGTGCTGATTTGAAGGTGCACATGCACCCCAATGTGTATAGCAGTGCTATGGACAATAGGCTAAGTATGGAAAGAGCCCAATGTCCATCAACAGATGAATGGATAAAGATGTGGTGTGTGTGTATATATATAATGGAATATTACTCAGCAATCAAAAAGAATAAAATCTTGCCATTTGCAACAATGTGGATGGAACTATAGTGTATTATGCTAAGCAAAATAAGTCAGCCACAAAAAGACAAATATATGACTTCACTCATATGAGGAATTTCAGATTCAAAACAGATGAACATATGGGAAGGGAAGCAAAAATAACATAAAACAGGGAGGGGGACAAACCATAAGAGACTCTTAAATACAGAGAACAAACAGAGGGTTACTGGAGGGGTTTTGGGTGGGGAGATGGGCTAAATGGGAGAGGGGCATTAAGAAGGACACCTGTTGGGATGAGCACTGGGTGTTATATGTAAGTGATGAATCGCTAAATTCTATTCCTGAAATTATTATTACACTATATGTTAACTAGCTTGAATGTAATTAAAAAACAATAACTTAAAAAAAGAAAAAAAAATCTAGTTATTCAAAATAGCTAGCTTTCAGGAAAAAATCAAATTTAAGAACCACTTTAGGGGGCGCCTGGGTGGCCCAGTTGGTTGAGCATCCGACTTCGGCTTGGGTCATGACCTCACAGCTCGTGAGTTTGAGCCCCACATTGGGCTCTGTGCTGACTGCTCAGAGCCTGGAGCCTGCTTCGGATTCCGTGTCTCCCTCTCTCTCTGCTCCTAACCCACTCACATCCCATCTCTGTCTCTCAAAAATAAATAAACATTAAAAAAAATTTTTAAGAACCACTTTAAGTACCTATGGTACAACAGCTTCTTGCACTTAGTCTCTGTGTAATTTCGGAGAAGAGAATGATAATCTTTCTATATGGAGTATGTCTAATCAAGAAAACACCCAAGGCACAGCCAGTAGGATTAAACAATGCTCCCAAATGCCAATGGAGGAGAAATGGAGGATGAGAAAAAGAAAAAAAGAAAAGGAATTGAAAGGTAGTTGCAGAAAAAAGGGAAGAGACAAGAGAGGAAACAGAGATAAGAGAGAGATGCATGAAATGCCTTGGAGTTGCTCAAGGGCACCAATATCACAGGCTGAATGTATCCCTACATGAAATCCTCAAAATCATAAATGTGGTGGAGGTAAAAAGCCCACACAACTTAAGCAAGGATACTTAATCAGGTTATTTCTAGACTGAAAAGGTATCAAATGCCTTCCAACTGCCTCTACAGTAAAGGACACAGTATTTGACAATCATTCAACGTAAAGAGCAAGTCAAAACTTTCTATCCATGGGTGCCTGTGTGGCTCAGTTGTTAAGCCTCTGACTTCAGCCCAGGTCATGATCTCACGGTTCGTGAGTTCAAGTCCTACAGCGTGTGAGCTTGAGCCCTGCTTTGGGTGAGCACATGCCTCACTTCGGGTGAGCCGCGCTTCTCTTTCTCTCTCTCTCCCCCTCTCTCTGCCACTTGTGGGATTCTCTCTCTCTCACTGCCCTGAGCTCACTTGCGATCTCTCTCAAAAACAAAACAACACACACAGACACACACACACACACACACACACACACACAAAACTTTCTAAACATGCTAGGTTTTAAGAAGGTAAATTAGAGGACAAATACTTACATTGATAAAATTATGTCATTAACCGTGGGGGCAAATAAGTGTGGGACAAGGCTGCCGTTAGCTAATTTTAGAAGCAAAACAGGGGTAGTTACCAGTTTGTTTGTATGTGTGTATGCATGTATGTATGTATGTATTCATTCACTCACTCACTCACTCACTCACTCACTCACTCACTCGCTGGCTCATTCAGGCAGAAAGAGAAGAAGAGAGAGAATCCCAAGCAGGCTCTGCAATATCAGTGCTCAGACTGAACCAAATCATGAGATCATGACCTGAGCCGAAACCAAGAGTTTCGAAGGTCAACTGACTGAGCCACCCAGGTGCCCCACCAGTATTTTAGTAGTGATGAAATAGCAAGGTTCCAAGGGGACACAGTGTGAGATGGACAAGTAGGAATTCATATGGAAGTGAAAGCAAAAACAGAAATGAAAAGAATTCTTCAGGGACAGAATATACCAAAAATTTCTTTTGGGATAAGTTTCTGAACGTTTTCTCCACTGACTTCATACTTACCAGTGTAATGTTACAGAAGAAAAACCTACACTTGGGATAGGCAGTAAAAAGCACATGTTTGGAATTTTCACTGCAGCTCAAAATGAAAACAGTTGCAACAAAGACATGCAAGGGGTCACTGCCTGGGAGAGTAACACACTAATCATAACATGGCATTTCTAACAGAATAACTATCATTTATTTAAAGTTTTAGATTTTACAATGTTATTTCACCAGTCTCAATTGCTCAAGAGCTGAAATACATACTGAGTATCATGGACTGGAATAAAAATAAAATACATTCTTAGCCTTCAAAATGCTCAGAATCTGCTAATAAAAAAAGTATGTTTAAGCTATTTCAGAATAAAAAAATGAACTGTGTAAGTGATAACAAAGTTTGCTATCTGGATAATAGGAATACATACAAGATAAAGAAATAGAACAAGACGGTGATTAACTTTAGAGGACGGGAGGAAGGCTGGTATAATGGAATACTTTATAGCAAGTTTTGGTTTTTATTTTGTTATTTTTTAATTTTTATTTATTTTTGAGAGAGAGAGAGAGAGCACACAAGGGAGAAGCGGGGGGTGGGGGGGGCAGAGGATCTGAAGTGGTCTCTGCACTGACATCAGAGAGCCTGATGTGGGGCTCAAACTCATGAACCATGAGATCAGAACCTGAGCTGAAGTCAGATGCTTAACCGACTGAGCCACCCAGGTGTCTAAGTTTTGGTTTTTAGAAGTTAATTTTTTTTTTACCAATATATTTTTTAAAGTTTATTTATTTACTTTGCGAGAGAGAGAGAGAAAGAATGAGTGAGGGACGGGCAGAGAGAGGGGGACAGAAGATCTGAAGTGAGGCTGGAATTCATGAACCACGAGATCATGACCTGAGCCAAAATGCGACGCTTAACCAACTGAGCTACCCAGATGCTCCAGAAGTTAATTTTTAAATTAAGTAAATATATTCATAGGCAGGCAATGATATTATTTCTTCTATATCCTTCCAAAGATGTTCTAATGCATATATACAGAAAACAATGTGTGTGTATATATATATATACATGTATATATGTATATGTATACATGTATATGTATACATATACATATATACATATACATATATACATATACATGTATATGTATATATATACACATACATGTGTATATATATATATATATATATATGTCTCATACACATTCTTTTCTCACTCTTTTCATAAATGGTAACATATACTACATGTATACACAGAATATGTATAAAATAAAATTGAGTATCATAGAGATCACTCCTAGGTCAGTTAAAAAAAGTTTCTTGGTTTTGGAGGGAGGAGGGGCTGAATATCATTTTACTGTGGAGCTATCCCATCATTTACTTAACCAATCTCCTGTTGTACTGATGGGCATTTAGGAAATTTCCAATCTTTTGCTATTACAAACTCTGCTTCAACAAACAACCCTCTACACAAGTAATACCGTACGTGTCAAGCAGGGTTTTGAAGAGGATCAAAATTTGCCAAGGAAAAAAACACGGTAAGATAGTACTAGCAGAGGGAAAAGCTCAGACAAAGGCCGAAAGGTGCAAAATAAGAATTAAGTAGTTTAATATTACTGGAGTGTAAAATCTGAGGTAAGAGAGTAGCAATAGGGGATGAAGAAGGAAAAATAAACTGAAGCCAGATAACTAGGATTTAATCCTGTAGTATTTTACTAAGAAGCCAAGCAATCAGATTTGTGCTTTAAAAAGATCACTCTATGGAAACAACCCAAATATTCAACCGATGAATGGATACATAAAATGTACTATATCAATACAATGGAATTATTAAGCCATAAAAAGAAATACAATACTGACACGTTCTACAACATGGATGAACTTCAAAACTGTTATGGTAAGTGAAAGAAACCAGCCACAAAAGGCCATATATTGCATGATTACATTTTTAGGAAACATCCCGAATAGGCAAACCCACAGAAATAAAGTAGGTTAGTGGTTACCTCGGGATGGGGGCGGGGCGGGGATGGTGGTAAGGACAAATGGAGAATAACTGCTAACAGATACAGGTCTTGTGGGGAGATGATGAAAGTATTCTAAATTGTTTGTGGTGGTGACTGCACAAATCTGTGAATATACTAAAAACCACTGAACAGTACACTTTAAGTGGGTAATTGTCTAGTATGTGAATTGTACCTCAATAAAGTTGCCAAATAAAAAATATTATTCTGATAGCGATGTAGAGAATGGATTTGAGAGGGGTCAAGACTGGAGGCCAAAAAAACCAAAGCAAAACAAACAAAGCCCCCCCCCCCCAAAACCAAACCTGTTAGGAAATTTAATAGTTCAGGTGGAAGATGACGAGGGTCTGAGCCAAAAAAAACAGGTAGTAGTGATAAAGAGGAGAGATGAAGTCGAAATATTTGGAAGGTAAGACAAATTGAATTTATTAGCTACCTAGATAAAGGGGTAACAGAAAAGGGATATATCTTGAATTTCTGGGTTGGGGGACAGGATGTGTGTTACCACCTCTATTTCCTACTCATGAGATAGGAAGTATAAAATGAAGAGCAGATTTTGAATGAAAGACATATCCATTTCAGACATGCTGAGCTTGAGATGCCTGTAATATGTCAAGATGATAATTTCCAGTATAAAGTTGTCTTGACAGGCCCCAAGCTGGGAGAAGAAATGTGAGACTGTGAGAGTCCTGAGTAAAGAAGTAGTTAAAACCATGAAATTGGACGTGATTGCCTGGGAAAGCATATAAAGTAAGGCACAGGCCAAGGATGAAGCTCTGGGTAATACATGCATTTTAGGAGCAGGCTAAAAATAAGTATGTGTATAGGAGCAATTAACATTTTATTGAGCAATCCCTCTATGTGGTACTTTGTTTCAAGCCTTTATCTATACCAGCTTATTCAGTCCTCATAACAATTTCACAAGTCAAGGCAACTGATACTGTTCATTTTAAATTTATAGATTAGGAGGCTGAGGATAAAGGATATTAAGTATTTGTGTAAGATCTCAGGGCTAAAAGTGATTGTGCTGGGAGCGCTTGGCTGACCAAGTTGGTAGAGCAAGCGCCTCTTGATTTCCTGGGCAGGAATTAGAGCTGCACGTTGAGTGTAGAGATTACTTTAAAAAAACAATAATAAAAAATTAAAAAAAAAAAGTCAAACGTCGTTGTATATCGGAAACTAATGTAACGTTGTATACACGTCAATTAAAAAAATATATTAAGTAAAATAAACAGCCAAACTTCAAAGAGTTCACCAGGCAGACGCTACATTATCGGGTGGGATAAAGACAGGAAGAGGTGCCTTTATTTCCCTCTTAAGAGCTATCTTAAATAAACAGGGAATCACCTTTGTACAGGATAGCACAGAAGCCACGATCCCTGTGATCCGAAAAGACAAAACCAAAAACAGTTGAGAAAGTAACGAGGAACCATATGATCATACTTCGTATCTTACAGATTTAGACATTCTAGATGACAAGCCGACCGGGCAGACGAAGGCTGCCCGCCTCCCGGCTGATGGAGAATAAGCGTCGAGGCCAGCTTTATTAGCGAGTTTCTCAGCAGAGAAAAAGGGGCGGGAAGACCAGGGTGTCAGGCCTGGGGAAGCGGCGACTGTTCCAGAAATCCCACAGACACAACCACTTTCATCACCTCCAGCCCTGGGGATCCCAGGCGCCAAGAGCCAGAACCCTACCCGGCTCCCCTTACTCACTTTCTTGATATTGGATTTGGAGGCGGGATGAAAGTCCTTCTTGCACATGAAATTGGCAAAAGACTTCCCCATCTTGAAGCCTACGCTGGGGCCGGCGGCCACTGGAACTGTGAACAACGTAAACAAATACTGCCGCCTAACCGGAACTGCGCCTCCAGTGGCAGCGGGAACTTCCGCGGTCAAAGGTGACAGCTTCCGGCCGCTAGCTCCTCCGCCCGCCCTAGCACACCCCTTACCCCTTCCTCTGAGGGTAGCTCCTAGGCCAGGTGAGGGGAGTGAACGGGGCAGGGGCGTGCAAAGTTGTGGTGCTAGGTGGGAAGCCGCGCGCTGTGGCGCGGCGGGACCGAGGGGCTCCGGGAGAGGCCCCGGGTCTGGGGTGAGCCGGCTGCGGGCTGAGCGCCGCCAGCTGGGGTGCAGAGTGTGTGCTGGGTGGCAAGGGGTGCTTGAAGTTCGTCCTCTTTATTCTGTGAACTCTGACTCCGGGTACATAAAGTTCTCCGCACCGAGTTTTCTCGAATGCGTTTTGAAAATAGTACTTCTCGTCCAAACTGTAATACGTACGGATCGGGTGGATCAAACGATGTGATATTTCTAAAAACGCTAAAGCATATAAAATGGAATGTCAACTCCATAAGAGCGAGGATTCTCAGCTGTACCGTGCCTGGTTCAGAAAGATGTACCTAAACATTTGTTGATGATGAATGCGTACTGGGAGTTAATAAAGACTCTCAAGCCATCTCCTTCTAAACGTGCTAGGCGTTTTCCTAAGTAGGTGGCGTGTTTCCTTAGCTTCTCGTGTGACTCCAGTTAGCATAGGTCATCTAGTGCATTTTGACGGCCCTTCAGACTCCAGGGTTTTGAGTGGACATGGCTGCTTTGCTGTAGGGGATCCACCAACCAAATCCTCAGCAAGGAGGGGGTGGGTATGATAACAAGAAGAAGCCTTTTATGAGAAATATACTCTTTTGCCCAATAATAACAGCTTTCATTTGAGTGTCTGATATGTTCCTTGCACTGTGCAAAAACGCTTTACACACTGTCTTTTTAAATTCTAATAACAACCTCCTGAGATATTTACCGATGAGGCAGAAGGCTTAGTTCGAGATTGAATAGCTTGCCAAGGTCATGCAGTGGTATAACTAACTTTGGAACACAAATAGAACTGGACCTAGGACATAAGGGTTGAAATTTACACAGAAAAGAACAGCAGCAATCGTGACTTCCCTCTTTCAACAACAAGAAAAGAGTAAAGTGTTAGGAGTTTCAGGCTGAATGTGTTTCTTTCTTACTTGAGTCACTTGTTTTCTTTTGAATGAAACATTTATTAAACTTACTTTTTGTTTTTAAACTGCTAGTATGGGTTACCTGGGTGACTCAGTCAGTGGATCATCCAATCTCGAGTTCTGCTCAGGTCCTGATCCCAGGGTCGCTGACCATGGAGCCTGGTTAAGATTCTCTCTCTCTCAAAAAAATTTTTTTTAATAAAATAAACTGCTAGTATCTGTTTGTGTAAAGCGATTCTAAAGTTTGGGCATTATAAAATAAGGGAAAGCAGGAGACTCTAGAACAGTATGTCCATTCTGGAAGCAAATATGATCTACCAAAACTGAGGATTTCAGGTTTTCCAAATTACAAATGAAGACACAATCTTGATACTAAATTCTACAATCAGGATTTATAAGTTATGTATGTGAACTTCTTCCTAGACATATCAACAGTTTGGTATTTTGATTGACATGTTTTTGTATTTGTCTGATTCAGTGAGTCTTAAAATTTCAGTCTTCTCAGTATTATAATCTGGGTGTATTCTTCTCCAGCTCAAAGGAGACCCCTTCCTTCCTTTGAGGAAATACTGGGACATTTCATAACTTCAGGTGATGAGAATACAAAGATTAATAAAGCACGCTCCCAGCCCTCATGGATCTTATTGTCCAGAAGGAGACTCATGTATGTGCACAAATATGGAAACTCATAGGCGTACACAAATATAGTCTTCATAGCAGTAGAGTTAAGTGCATGGGTTCCCAAATATAGAAATACTGAAAGGAGATTCAGGGAAAACTTCGGGAGAGAAAGATCTTAGAGGATAAATTTAACCTATAGACTAGAAGTTACTTGTAATGTCATTTTCTTATTGATTCTTGTAGTACAAGATTCATTCCCAAGTCATTTTCTTACAGATTTTTGTAGTGCAGTATAAAGTTTAAAACGTTCATGAATACTATTTGATATGGCAATAACATCCCTTGGTTGTCAAGTAGAACTCTTTGTTTTGTATATACTAAAAATGTTTCTCCCTTTTTATTTTGAATCTTCTATATGTTTTTTAGTTTTTAAAAAATGGAACCTTGTTCCTGTGATACTTTTGTGGCATTACCTCCAGCAACGGTTGATAACAGGATTATTTTTGGAAAAAATTCAGATAGATTGTGTGATGAAGTACAGGAGGTAGTTTATTTTCCTGCTGCAGTTCATGAGAACCTGAGAGAACATCTTCAGGTAGGTGAAGTACATGTTTTGTTAGCAATAGTTTTCTTTAAAAGTATCATAAGCAGCTTTTTAATTAGCTAGTTATTTGGCAGAGACTCTAGAAGTTAAAAACTCAAGAATTTAAATTTGAAAAATAATTTGAGTCAGAATTAGACTTCTGGTCTTTTATTTCAGTGATTTGGAGGAAGCTGAAAAAACAGTAGAAATAGTTGTTAATTCTTTGATCAAATATTTGGATGTTTATCATATGCAAGCATGTCAAATAGGGCAAGGATTTAACGCCTGCTGTCAAGACTGGTTCTGTCTTCCAGGAGCTTAGAGTCTAGTAGAGGAATAGGATGTATATGTAATTAACCCCATTGTAAAGTGGAATGCTTTAATAAGAGCCACAAGTTTTGTCAGCAATAGAGAAGGAGCAATTAATTCAGACTAGAGATCGAGGAAGGCTTCCCCAGGAGCTGGGATTCAGCTGGAGTTTGATGGCCAAAAAGGATTCTGATTGGTGTAGAATAGAGAAAGTCATTCCAATCTCTGGAAATAACAGTTTTAACATCAAAAAAGGTTTATGGGGCCCTGTGGTTACATTATTAATATGCATTTTATGCAATCATTCGGTAGTATACACATTAATTAAACGATCCTTTAAAAATTTTTATTAAAAACCCATTCAACACAGAACTTAAAGTTTCACATTATGCTTTTATGGCTAACATAGTTTTTAGATTTCATTTTATTGATATTCTAATAATAAAATATATTAAATAAGATGTTTTCTGTATACAGGGGATTTTTTTTTTCTTTTGCTGAGACTATTTATTTACCATGGGTCCTTTTCCACTTTCTCTCTTTATGTTTAAATTTCTCCTGTTCTGAAGCCAGTGGTTCTTATTCTTTTCACTACTGTGGACATACCAGATGGTTGACTTTCACATGCTACATAATTCTCTTGTATGTAATTCATACAAGCAATTCTCTTGTATGTAAGGGCTAACATATGGGACTTAGGTCACTAATTAAGAAATACTAGACATTGAGATTGAGGTCTCCTCCCTTAAGCATCAACTCAATACATCCTCCTCTACAAAATGTTTCAAGATTTCACAACTAGAAACTATCTCTCTACTGAGCTTCCGTTGGCACCTCATTTTTATCTTTCTTCACAGCCCTTATACTTTACATTTTGTTATATTTTAGTTAATGTGCAAGTCTTAGTTTCTTGAAAGCAAGATCTGTATCTAATTCATCTTTGTAACTAACATATCTCTTAGCAGAGTACTTTATAAGAGGAGATGCTTAGTAAATATTTGAATGAATAAAAGCTTTAGGGTCAATTCTGAATATGTTTTAAGGGTAATGGCTTTATTATTGGAATTTTTAAGTTAGTTATACTTTATTTCATAACGGACATGTCTTCTGATTGATTTTTAGGATTCTAGAATTTGGTAACTTTTTCTTTTTTGGTTTTATGGTTGTTGTTATGCCTTTCTTTACAGTGTACTTACATAGAAATTGATCAAGTTCCTGAAACATACGCTGTTGTCCTCAGTCGCCCAGCTTGGTTATGGGGGGCAGAAATGGGAGCCAACGAGCATGGAGTTTGCATTGGGAATGAAGCTGTATGGGGAAGAGAAGAAGTGTGTGATGAAGAGGCGCTACTGGGCATGGATCTTGTCAGGTTATTTTTTAACTGTATTTTTCTGGTATAGACCATGTCTAAAATTTTAATTTTGGTATAACTCTTGCCAGTTTTATTTTCCTATTTTTGGGGGTGTCGATACTTCATAGTTTGTGTTAAAATGATGGGGCGCCTGGGTGGCGCAGTCGGTTAAGTGTCCGACTTCAGCCAGGTCACGATCTCGCAGTCCATGAGTTCGAGCCCCGCGTCGGGCTCTGGGCTGATGGCTCAGAGCCTGGAGCCTGTTTCCGATTCTGTGTCTCCCTCTCTCTCTGCCCCTGCCCCGTTCATGCTCTGTCTCTCTCTGTCCCAAAAATAAATAAACGTTGAAAATAAATAAATAAAATAAAATAAAATAAAATAAAATAAAATAAAATAAAATAAAATGCTTTAGAATACAGGCATACCTCATTTTATTATGGTTTCCTTTATTGCACTTCAGATATTGCATTTTTTCGAAATGGAAGGTTTGTGGCAATGCTGTGTCAGGCAAGTCTGTTGGTGCCATTTTTTTGCAATAGCATTTGCTCACTTTGTGTCTCTGTGTCACATTTTGGTATCTCACACGATTTTTGTGTCTCACGCTATTTTTTTTATTTGTATATTTTTTAAGTTTGTTTATTTTGAGGGAGACAGAGACAGCATGAGTGGGGGAGGGGCAGAGAGAGGGAGAGAGAATCCCAAGCAGGTCTGCACTGTCAGCACAGAGCCCGATGTGGGGTTTGAACTCATGAGCTGTGAGATCACGACCTGAGCCAAAACCAAGAGTTGGATGCTCAACTGACTGAGTCACCTAGGCGCCCCAGTTCTCACACTATTTCAAACTTTTTATTATTATTATATTTCTTATGGTGATCTGTAATCAGTGATTATAACTTATTGAAAGCTCAGATAATGGTTAGCATTTTTTAGCAATAGTTTTAAATTAAGGTATATAATTGTTTTTTTTAGACGTAATGCTGTTGCATACTTAATAGACTACAGTATAGTGTGAACATAACTTTTATATACACTTGGAAACCAAAAAATTCATTTGACTCACTTTTCACAATATTCATTTTATTCCAGTGGCCTGTAACTGCTCCTGCATTATCTCCAAAGTATGCCCATATAGGCATGTAATTTGAAGACTCAAATATCATTGCGAGGAGGGGTTGAAAATTATGGTTTATTGGAAATACCAAATATACTTTATCAGACCTTAATTCTCACAGTAACCTCATGGACTATATATTATTATCCTCATTTTACAGATGAGATACCTGAGGTACAGAGATAAAGCAACTTGGCAATAAGTTACCACATTGGAATTTTAACATTGAGCTACTTCACTCCACAAACTTTATTTTCATGATTTCAAACTGACTTCAGAAGGAATGGCTTAGAAGTTGGATTTCAGGGGTGCCTGGGTGGCTCAGTCAGTTAAGCGTTCAGCTTCGGCTCAGGTCATGTTCTCACAGTTTGTGAGTTCGAGCCCTGCACTGAGCTCTGTGCTGACAGCTTGGAGCCTGGAGCCTGCTTCAGATTCTGTGTCTCTCGCTCTCTTCTGCCCCTCCCTCTTGTGCTCTGTCTCTGTCTCTCTGTCTCTCTCAAAAATAATAAACGTTGGGGCGCCTGGGTGGCTCAGTCGGTTGAGCGGCCGACTTCGGCTCAGGTCATGATCTCGCGGTCTGTGAGTTCGAGCCCTGCGTCGGGCTCTGTGCTGACAGCTCGGAGCCTGGAGCCTGTTTCAGAGTCTGTGTCTCCCTCTCTCTGACCCTCCCCCATTCATGCTCTGTCTCTCTCTGTCTCAAAAATAAAAAACGTTAAAAAAAAATTAAAAAAAAAAATAAACGTTAAAAAAATTTTTTTAAAGTTGGATTTCAGTTTATCTGTTAACTTAAAACAGATAAAGTTCTTAAAAAAGAACTTTTATTTTGAATATAAAATAAAATCTCATGTGCATGAAATTATTTAAGAAAAATAATGGAGATTTATTTTAACCTGAGAACTTTAATATTTTTATTTTAGACTTGGCCTTGAAAGAGCTGATACAGCTGAAAAAGCCCTCAATGTCATTGTTGATCTATTAGAAAAATATGGCCAGGGTGGAAATTGTTCAGAGGGTAGGATGGTATTCAGCTATCACAACAGTTTCCTGATAGCTGATAGGAAAGAAGCCTGGATTCTGGAGACTGCAGGGAAGTACTGGGCAGCAGAAAAAGTGCAAGGTATGGACACCTTCTCATGATTTAATTTGTTTTTAGTTTGTTTTACAATTAATAAAATAACCCCCTTAACTGTAGACATTGCATTTTATTGTTTCTCAAGATTTATAATCCAGTGCAATAAAGGGTTAAAGTGCAGGGGAAATGAAAAAAAAAATGTGAAAGAATGTAATAGTGAAAGAGCACTATAAAAAACTTTTCTGAAAAAGAGGAAAAGATGATGTTATGTCTTTTTCATATTATGATATTAATTTTATATGACCTGTATATATTTTCTGTGCAGCTGCTCTTGGCTGTTTTATAGTACTTTTCCACTTAATAACCCCTTGCCATTTCTTCCTCATTTACCTTTGGGCTGAACTCAAAAATTTGATCACACATGCATAAGGAGGTAAGGCAAGGGGAGTGTTGCTGGGGATTTGTGTCTGTCCATTAGGGTTGGAAAGAATATGTTGATATTATAGTAAAGCATAAACACTGAGTAAAGTAACACAATTTGATTGTTTTGGGATGCTTTACATGGTTTTTGTGGTTTCTTTGTGATCAAATATTCCTTTCATTTTTAAAGTGAGGAAATCCAGAAAAGGGATGTGATTTACTCAAGGCAGTGATTGAAAGGCTTAGAATTTAAATCTTTCCATCCTGACTCTCAGTTCAATATTCTTTCATTAGAGTACAGTCTTGTGCTTAAGCATGATCATGTATTTCCTATGTACTTACCTCCTGGATCTCCTAGTTTTACAGGGGAGATAAGGTACACATGAGAAAATATTACATGTTGCATGAATGATTCATGCACATAGATGCTGTGAACAATTAGAGAAGGGAAAAGTAATTGTGGACTGGAAAAATTCAGAAAGTCTTCATGAAGGTAGCCTTGAGCTTTGGAGGATTTGGATGTTATTTTTCAAAATAAGTCATTGCCAGTTTTGATGGACATTTCATTTTATATTTTGCCTGTGTGTTTGTTAAGATATAAAAGTGAATTTAGACATTTTATTATTTTGTAATTGGGGGCAATTGATTTCTACTTGTCAGAGTGTCATTCTAAATCTGTTTTAAAACATTCATCAATTTTCATTTTTCGTGATCTCTTTTATTTACTATGATCTCTTTAGAACTGGTTTTTATTGTTTCTTCTGTTTTGTTTTTTATTTTTTATTTATTTTTTATTTTTATTTTTTCAATATATGAAGTTTATTGTCAAATTGGTTTCCATACAACAACCAGTGCTCATCCCAAAAGGTGCCCTCCTCAATACCCATCACCCACCCTCTCCTCCCTCCCACCTGTTTTGGTTTTTAGTTGAAAATTTGTTATAACTTAGTGCCATGATATTTTGCAAAGTCTTATATTTCTGTTCTAATATTATTTATGAGTACTTCTTTTTTTTTTTAATTTTTTTTTTTCAGCGTTTATTCATTTTTTGGGACAGAGAGAGACAGAGCATGAACGGGGGAGGGGCAGAGAGAGAGGGAGACACAGAATCGGAAACAGGCTCCAGGCTCTGAGCCATCAGCCCAGAGCCCGACGCGGGGCTCGAACTCACGGACCGCGAGATCGTGACCTGGCTGAAGTCGGATGCTTAACTGACTGCGCCACCCAGGCGCCCCATGACTACTTCTTAAAAAGTAACTTCTAGGGGGTGCCTGGGTGGCTCACTCACTTATGTGTCTGACTTCAGCTCAGGTCGTGATCTCACATTTCGTGGGATTGAGCACTGTGTCAGGCTCTGTCCTGACAGTATGGAGCCTGCTTGGGATTCTCTCTCCCTTTCTCTCTGCCCCTTCCCTATTCACATGCTCTGTCTCTCTCAAAATGAATAAACTTAAAAAAAAATTTTTTTAAAGTAATTCTTTTATGTCTTTGAGTGTGCAATAGAAGTCTACATTCACATTTAAATAGTGGTTAATAATTATAATGTACAGATAAATACAGTATGTTAAATGTGATTTTTCTCTTCCCTTTCCTTGTTCTTCTTTGAAAATAGAGGGAGTTCGTAATATTTCTAATCAGCTTTCTATAACAACCAAGATTGATCGGGAACATCCAGACCTGAGAAACTATGCTAAGCAGAAAGGTTGGTGGGATGGTAAAACGGAGTTTGATTTTGCTGCAACATACTCTTATCTTGACACAGCCAAGATGATGCTTTCACCAGGCAGATACTGTGAAGGCTACAAGCTTCTGAATAAGCACAAAGGTAATTTTATCATTGAAATAATATCAGAATGAAAAATTATATTTTGTCTAGGTATAATGTGGATATGATAAAATCTGGTTTGGGGGGAATTATTCTTAGTAGAGATATAGTTTTATTAAACTGAAATTTTGTAAACTGATATTGTAAGCTGTTTTTTCCTCTGAGATGACTGAAGCACTATATAATTTTGAGAGGATAATAATTCTTTTATTTTTAAATTTTTTTAAACATGTATTCATTTCTGAGAGAGAGAGAGAGAGAGAGAGAGAGTGAGCATGAGCAGGGAGGGGCTGAAGGAGAAGGAGACACAGAATCTGAAGTAGGCTCCATGCTCTGAGCTATCAGCACAGAGCCTGATGCAGGGTTTGAACCCACAAACCTGAGCCTAAGTCAGATGCTCAACCGACTGAGCCACCCAGGTGCCCTTAGACAAATTAGACTTTAGAGCAAGATGAAATACCAGGGAGAAAGAGGGACACTACATAATCAAAGAAAGGTTATTTTAGGCTTATTATGTTTCCCTGGTAAATATATATGCATCTAACAACAAAACTTCAAAATACATGAAGAACTGACAGAATTGAAAGGAAAAATAGACAATTTCATAATTATAATTGGAGACTTCAGTACTTCTCTTTTAGTTATCAGAAGAACCACTGGACAGGAAATCTGCAAGGATAATAAAAAACCTGAATAATACCATCAACCACTATATCTAACTGATTATTTATAGGATACTCCACCCAACAACAGTGTAACATATATTCTTTTCAAGTGCACATCAAACATCAAGATTACCCATATCCTGGGTCATAAAACAAATCTTACCAAATTTAAAAGAAACAGTGAGCAAAGGATGGTTTCTGGTGATAATGAAATTAAATTAAAAATCAATTTTAGAAGGATATCTGGAAAGTCCCCAAATACTTGGAAATTGCACAACATGCTTTTAATCTGTGGGTCAAAAAAAGAAGTCTCAAGGGAAATTAGAAAATATTTTGAGTGGAATGAAGTGAAAATGAATATACCAAAATTTATGGGATGCAGCAAAATAGTGCTTACAGGGAAATTTACAGCATTTAGTGCTCACAGAACATAGTAAGAAAGGTCTTAAATCAATAATATACTTAAACTTTCAACCTTAAGAAATGAAACAAAATGGAGGCGCCTGGGTGGCTCAGGTGGTTAAGTATCTGACTTGGGCTCAGGTCATGATCTCAGGTTTGTGAGTTTGAGCTTCACGTCAAGCTCTGTGCTGACAGCTCAGAGCCTGGAGCCTGCTTCGGATTCTGTGTCTCCTCTCTCTAACCCTCCCCCACTTGTGGTCCGTTTCTCCCTCTCTCAAAAATAAAAAAACATTAAAAAAATTTTTTTAAATAAAAAAAAAGAAAGGAAACAAAATGAATCAAACAAACCAAACCAAACAAAAATCCCAGTCAAGGAAAAGTAAGGAAATAATAAAAACAAGAGCAGAAATCAATAACATTGAAAATAACAAAGCAGTGGAGAAAATTGACCAAACCAAAAGCTGGTTCTTTGAAAAGAGCAATAAAATTGATACACTGTAGACAGTTTGACAAAGAAAAAGAGGAAAACAACACAAGTTATATGTCAGGAAGAGAAATATCATTATCAACCACAGCACAATAAGGAAGGTGATAGAGGAATACTACAAACAGCTCTAAGTGTATTCAATAAGTAAAGGAAATGAACTAATTCCTTGAAAGCCACAGACCACCAAAACTCACCTAAAAAGAAATAACTCTTGATTTGGCAGACAATTTAATTGGTTGTACTCAATCTGTAAACCCAACGGGCGGGCAACTCAAATTTCAGCTGAGTTCTTTCATCTTTAGCTGAGCTGCTTGCAAACTGCCTGACATGGCGATTCACACAGCAGATGGAGATTTGGGCAGGTTTTTTTTTTTTTCCACAGAATTTGGGGGTTCTTCTCTGTAACTCCGTCTTTTATGGGATTTCTCCTTCCCTTTCTAGTACCTGTGGTTGACCTCTGGTTCTTCAAGCCAGAAAGACGGAGATTTTCTGTAAATACCTGCACAATACTGCACAGCATTGACTGTGGCCTTCCCTTGAGCTAAAGCCAGAACACAAATAGGAAATTTATCCTGTGTTTCATCCCATCTTCCAAATGTCCCCCTCCAGAATTTTCCTGCTTTTGTTCACTGTAAAGAACCTTCAGGTAGTCTGTATTTTTTTGAGAAAGAGAGAGGGTGCAAGTGAGGGCAAAGAGAGAGAGGGAGGGAGGGAGAGAGAGAGACAATGAGAGAGAGAGAAGTGGGGCTCACCCAAAGTGGGGCTTGTGTTCACCCAAGTGGGGCTCAAGCTCACCTGATTCAGGACTCGAACCCATGATCTCTCGGGATCATGCCCTGAGCCAAAGTCACATACTTAACCGACTGAGCCACGCAGGTGCCTGATAGTTTGTATTACATCCCAAGTTTATAGTTATCTAAGGGTTGGTCTGATAGGAACTTACTTAGCTTAATTGAAAGCAGAACTCCTTCCTATGTTATTTAATATTCTATGACATTATTTTACTTATAGAAATAGAAATAAATTCACGATTCAAAATCCACAGGTACACAAGAGTATACAAGAGTATATTCCTACTCTGTCTCTAGATACTCATTTCTTTTTTCCGTAGGTATTCCCTTATGTCTTCCAGATATAATATATGCTTAATGAAATAAATATGTATATGTAATTTTTTCTTTTTTCTTTTTTTTACAGAAATGGCAGTATGCCATATACACACTTCTGCACATAACTTTTCTTTAGTTAGCAATATATAATATAGATAATTCTGTTTTGATATGTACAGAACTTTCTCATTTTTAAAAGATGCATAGTATTCTAGGGGTGCCTGGGTGGTTAAGTGTCCCACTTCGGCTCGGGTCATGATCTCGTGGTTTGTGAGTTTGAGCCCCATGTCGGGCTCTGTGCTGACAGTTCAGAGCCTGGAGCCTGCTTCAGATTCTGTGTCCTCCCCCCTCTCTGCCCCACCCCTGCTTGTGCTCAGTTTCTGTCTTTAAAAAATGAATAAACATTAAAAAAATTTTTTAAAGATGCATAGTATTCTAATATTGTGATATCTTGTTTACTTCCATATGGTTGTATTATAATTATTATATAGTAATGATTGATTGTATGACTCATACTTTAGTTAACAAATTCCCCATTATCTAGGTTGTTTTTAGTTTTTCAGTACTGAAAATTATGTAATATGCTTATACCTTATTTATATTCTCATTCATGATTATTTTCCTAGAATATGTTTCTAGAAGTAGAATGTAGGGTCAAAGCATATGCATGTTTAAAGACTTTTGAAACACATTGTCAAAATGGCCACCAGAAAAGTTGCATCAAATTAAATTTCTACCAGCAATATTTGAGTGCCGTTCTAATATATTTATCAATGTAGGATATTATTTTTGTTCAACCTTAATAAATTGTGTAGGCAAAAATGACATGTTACTATTTTATTTATTTATTATTTTTTAAATTGTATGGTTTTTATCTTTATTTTTCTTTTCTTCTATCTCTATTTTTACCCTATTCTATAAACCGTTTTTAAATATCTCATTGCCTTTATTTATTTTTAATTAATTTTTTAATTTACATCCAAGTTAGCATATAGTGCAACAGTGACTTCAGGAGTAGATTCCTTAATGCCCCTTACCCATTTAGCCCATCCCCCCTCCCACATTCCTCCAGTAACCTTTGTTTGTGCTCCATATTTAAGAGTCTCTTATGTTTTGTCCCCTTCCCTGTTTTTGTATTATTTTTGCTTCCTTTCCCTTATGTTTATCTGTTTTGTATCTTAAAGTCCTCATATGAGTGAAGTCATATGATACTTGACTTTCTCTGACTAATTTCGCTTCGCATAATACCTTCTAGTTCCATCCATGTAGTTGCAAATGGCAAGATTTCATTCTTTTTGATTGCCGAGTAATACTCCATTGTATAGATATACCACACCTTCTTTATCCATTCATCCATCAATGGACATCTGGGCTCTTTCCATACTTTGGCCGTTGTTGATAGCGCTGCTGTAAACATTGGGGTGCATGTGCCCCTTTAAAACAGCACACCTGCATCCCTTGGGTAGATACCTAGTAGTGCAATTGCTGGGTCGTAGGGTAGTTCTGTTTTTAATCCTTTGAGGAACCTCCATATTGTTTTCCAGAGTGCCTGCACCAGTTTGCATTCCCACCAGCAGTGCAAAAAAAGATCCCCTTCCTCCGCATCCTCGCCAACATCTATTGTTGCCTGAGTTGTTAACGTTAGCCATTCTGACAGGTGTGAGGTGATATCTCATTGTGGTTTTGATTTGTATTTCCCTGATGATGAGTGATGTTGAGCATTTTTTCATGTGTCAGTTGGCCATCTGGATGTCTTCTTTGGAGAAGTGTCTATTCATGACATGTTATTATTTTAAAATATAGATCTGTTACTAGTAAGATTAGACATACTCTTATGTTTGTTAAAAAATTGTGATTTTTAAATTGCCTGTTAATTAATGTATCTTTCCATTTTTATATTTAGTTACTAATCTTTTTAAAAATGTTTATTTATTCATTTTGAGAGAGTTAGAACATGAGCAGAGGAAGGAGCAGAGAGAGGAGAGAGAGAATCCCAAGCTGGCTCCCCATTGACAGCACAGAGCCTGATGTGGGGCTCAGTCTCACAAACCCTGAGATCATGACCTGAGCCAAAATCAAGAGTTGGATGCCTAACTGACTGAGCTAGCCAGCCTCCTCTAGTTACCATTAATTCTTAAAAAATAACTTGTAATGTATCTTTGTCCCTTTGCCTCCAAAGAACTCCAGAAAAACACCTTTTATTTAGAAGATTATTGAGTGAAATAACTACTGAATGGGTCATTCCACTAATAGTCCAAAATATGTGACTAATATATTCCTTCACTTGAAGGATAATATGGTTCTGTAAATCAATGAGAAAGCAACTACTCAGAGATCAGTGATTGGTATTTGCCTCTTAGGTATCCATTAAACAAAGCAATTATGTTATCTATTTGGTATGGCAGAAAAAATTTTGTGACTTTTTAGAATGCCTTAATATCATTGTTTTCAAAGTATTTAGTATCTTACTTACATTTTGCTTTCTAGCAAAATGTCTTACCGTTTGAAAGGTTTCCTGTAAAGTTTCTTAATGTTAGTTTGTCATTTAATAAATAGTTTATTTAAATGATCTTTTTTTTTCATGTGGATGGATATGTAGAAAATGCCAAAATGGGGGCGCCTGGGTGGCTCAATTGGTTAAGCGGCCGACTTCAGCTCAGGTCACGATCTCGTGGTCAGTGAGTTCGAGCCCCGCGTCGGGCTCTGGGCTGATGGCTCAGAGCCTGGAGCCTGCTTCCGGTTCTGTGTCTCCCTCTCTCTCTGCCCCTCCCCCGTTCATGCTCTGTCTCTCTCTGTCTCAAAAAAAAAAAAAAAAAAAAAAAAAAAAGAAAATGCCAAAATGTGTTATCCCAAGGATTATAATTTTAGACTTACTATTGTTGTAAAAGTAGAGACGGAGTAGCAATTGCAGCATATCTATTCCCATTTACTAAAAGCTATCAAGGGCTAGACATTGTGCTAAGTGATTACATTATGTTCTCCAGGGAACTATGAATTGGGTATTAGCTTCATTTTATGAATGAGGAAACTGCTCGTTTATCTCCTCTATGAAACTGAAAAAAATGGACTCTCTTATTTGAACTTACATTTCTCTCAGCACCTAGTTCAATGTCTTGCAGTAATATGTTGTGTGTGTTTCGTAAGTGTTTTTGATGAAGTTAACAAAGGATTGTTCGTTGGATTAAGCCATAACTTACAGATAATGTAACAAAGATTGCTGTTGTGTACTTTTTTTCTGGCAATAAATTTAGAGGCTCAGGACATAAATTAGCAGGTATTCCTTTTAAAAAATGAAGAATAACAACACATAATTCAGGTGGAGAGGAAAATGTCAGGAATCGTAAGGTTTAGGGTAATTGGACAAAAGAAAAAATAGAGGTAATTATAAATTAATTAGCCACTGCATCAGAATAATTAATTCTGTTATATTTAACTACAAAATAACTGAGTTATAGATTTAAAATGCATACATGATTATAGCAAGACTTGCATCTGACATGAAACTTATTTTTCTTCCCAAGTGTAAAGTACAGTTCATCCAGCTTTCTGTGCTTTGCCAAAAGAATAAATGTCTTCCCAATACTTTCATAGAAAATTGTCTACTAGTACATTATAGTTAATTTTTCCTATGATTTTTCTAGATGGAAGAGCCTACCTCTCGTCTTTCCAGCTACCTGATAGCTATTAACTGTGCTGCATGTATATCAAATTGTATCTATATTCACTCATGTATTTTAAATAACTAGTTTAAATTGCAATGAAATTGCACCCTGTGTTTTGCATTCATTTTACTGAACCCTGCTACTGCGGTCTCAGTACTTATTCAATGCGTGCTAGTGGATTACTTATAGCTATCCTAGTCAAGTGATCATGTAAATCCTCCCTTCATTTTGAGAATTGCAGGTTTTGAATACAGAAAACATTTTCATAATACCTGTATTATTGCAGTGTTATGGTTCTGACACTGTTTTCATTAAAACTTGCCATTTATAGGAATTTAGATTTGAATCATTTTAAAATCTCACTAGGTGCAGAAGCTATGTGTCTGATAGATAGAAGTGGATAGATAGAAGTTGCTTTATTGTTTAGTTTTAATGTGAAGGGCTGTTTTCGGGTACACCCCCTTTTTTTTTCTTCCTGCATTTTCTCAAAATTAACAGAAAGATTTGCTCCTATAACAAGTTATCTATAAATTATTTTTCTTGAATTTGAAGTCATAGCTATCCTGTGGAGAAATGGAAAATTTGGTATTAACATAAAACAGTTGGTAACATGTTGACTGAGGACGGAACATAATTTTATATGGAAGTCAGTTTTATTTTAATTTGAAATGTCACAGAATCACATCTTGAGTACAGACTTGCTGTAAGCTTTTTTCTTTTAATTATTCCCATATATCATGGGAATGGGAGGGGGCAGAAATGCTTGCTTTTCATGCTTTCTTTGTGGGTTATTTCGTTTTTTATTCCTTTACTGTCATTGTAGTAGGGTATTAGGAGAGAGCAAACAAATAGCTGTGGTCAACCATGTTGCTTGTGGTCAAACAAGTTACTTGTTTCTTTAGAACTAATTTTAATGCAGTAGTCAAACATTTCCTCTTTTTTTTTTTTTACAACGTTTATTTATTTTTGGGAGAGAGAGAGAGAGACAGAGCATGAACGGGGGAGGAGCAGAGAGAGAGGGAGACACAGAATCGGAAACAGGCTCCAGGCTCTGAGCCATCAGCCCAGAGCCTGACGCGGGGCTCGAACTCATGGACCGCGAGATCGTGACCTGGCTGAAGTCGGATGCTTAACCGACTGCGCCACCCAGGCGCCCCTCCTCTTTTTTTTTTAAGTTGATTTATTTATTTGTGAGGAAGAGAGAGAGAAAGCAGGGATGGGCACAGAGACAGAGGGAGAGAGAGAATCCCAAGCAGGCTCTGTGCCGTCAGTGCAGAGCCTGATGTGAGGCTCAAATTCACAAATCATGAGATCATGACCAGAGCTGAGACCAAGGGTCAGATGCTTAACTGACTGAGCCACCCAGGTGCTCCTAAACATTGTCAATATAAAGTATCTGAAAATATCTGATACCAGGAACTATACGTTTTATGGGTTTTTATTGTAACTGTACTTGTTCCAATATGGGTCTATCATGTTCATTACTGTTATTGAGAAATTGATACTACGTGAGGGTAAAAAGAGACTGGTGGGAGGCACAACAGTGGAGGGTTAAAAGCACAGAGCTGGACTTCTGCTTCTGGTTATTAAGGAGTAACTAGTGTTAGACTAACCTCCCCCTAAGAATACCTATAAAATCTGGAGGAATAAAACAAAAAAGCTGGAGGAATAAAAGCCACTGTATGAAGGCATAGGTGAATGCCTGAAACAGTTAGGACATGAGGGTCTAGGTTCAACAGATTGAGAAAAGACTATCTACACTCTGAGAAGCACCTGACCTTCTTGTCACAATTTCTCCTTAAAGCAATCATTGACTTCTAAGCGGCACATATGTAGGATGAGACACTGAGAAATCAAGACCAAAGTAGTTGCTAACTGCTTAAAAAGCTAAGTAGAGATGTGGGACTCTCACAAGGCTTTAGGGACAAAACTTAAATTTGATTGCCAATCAAGAAGAGTCCTGGGAAACACCCCAGCCTTTCAGCCCAAAAAAACTACACTTAGGAGAAAGAAGCAACAGGGACCAGGCCAGTCACAACTGGATCAGTAGGTAATCTACCTATATTCTGTGTGTTTACCAGAAGAAAATTAAGTCCTCTGTTGAAAATATGAGGAGCTTCTACAAATTTTCATTCATAGTTTCCAACATTGGGTAAAAAATTATCAGACATGCCAGGTAATAAGACTAAATGACCAAAAACCAAGAGAAAGCAGACAATAGAAACTAACCCATTGGTATCCACAAACTAGCTTTGTCACAGACTAGGAGTCTGGAATTCTCTCCTGTGCAGCAAGAGAGCAGACATAGAATTGAATACGAGAGAGACTAGTGTCTGGGAGGAGACAAGAGCCCCAAACAAAGCTTTTGTGTGCATATTTATTGAGCTCTCAAGATCTTGCACACATGGTGATGTGAAGAAAACAAGATCTTACACACGTGGTGAACATGAAGAGAACAATCAGATAGTAATTGTTAACTTGTGTGTGTAAGAAGCAAAGGGTCTGGGGGGGGGGGGGGCGAGTGGAGTTTGTGATCAAAGCACAATAGTATATTGGCGCCAGATGGAAAGTAATTTCCTGCAGGTGATATAACAAGTTACGCGTGATCCCATTACAATAATCTCGCTAGCTAACCTTGGGCGCTTTCGCCCCATGGTGGCAGCTTTCTACCCTAAACTTTTTTCTAATCCATTTATGTAAATATATGGAATTCTTGACCGTACTTCCCCACATAGCTTTATCAGACACCGACTTAAATTAGCATGTTTTATATGTTCAAGAAAATTAGATGAAGAGATGGAGAATTTCATCAGAGAACTGGAATCTATAAATAGAATCAAGTGGAAATAATAGAACTATAGCATTCTAATTACTGCAATTAAGAATTCAATGGATTGGTTTAATAACAGATTAGACTTAGCAAAATAAATTATTAACTGGAAGATCAGTAGAAACTCTCCTGATTGAAGCAGAGAGATAAAAGTTTAGAAAATATAGGTAAGAGTGTGAGAGGGGCGCCTGGGTGGCTCAGTCGGTTAAGCGTCCGACTTCGGCTCAGGTCACGATCTCACAGTTCGTGAGTTCGAGCCCCGCGTCGGGCTCTGTGCTGACAGCTCAGAGCCTGGAGCTTGCTTCACATTCTGTGTCTCCCTCTCTCTGCCTCTTCCCTGCTCATGCTGTGTCTCTCTCTGTCTCAAAAAAATAAATAAACATTAAAAAAAAAAAAAGAGTGTGAGAGCCATCTCAGACTCAGTGAAAAGGTCTCACACACATGTAATTGGAGTCTCAGCAGGAAAGGACAGAGAGAATATGGAGGGGCAAAAGCAATATTTGAAGAGATACTGGCCAAGAATTTCCCAAAACTAATAAAAGTCATTAATCCAGAGCTTCAAGCTCTATACACCACAAGAATAAATGAAAAGAAACCATACCTGGGCACATCATAGTAAGATTTCTAAAGGAAAAAGCCCAACCAAACAACAACCAACAGAGAGAAAATCTTAAAAGCAGTGAGAGAAAAGATACATATTATCTTCAAAGGAGCAAATATGCGACTGACCCATTAACTTTTTACTAGATGGGAAGGAATCCAGAAGACTGTAAAGGACACCTTTAAAGTGATGAAGACAAATAATGACTAGTCATTTAGAACTCAATACCAGTGAAAATCTCCTCCAAAAATGAAGTTGAAATAAAACAAAATTTGTCAGTAGCCAATTGGCACTAAAATAGTAAGAGTCATTCTTCAGGCAGGAAAAATGATCTCGGATATCAGCAAGGTAAGCAGGAGTGAATGAAGAGCAACAAAAACAGGAAATAAGTGGGTAAAACTAAATGAATATTGAGTATTTAAAATGATAATTTTATGACCAATGGCCATAGCGGCAGTGTTCAAAATACGTCGTGCATGGATTTTGTGTAGTATTGAGACTATGCTTCCCACAGGCTGCTCCTTGCCAATGACTGAAAGAGGCAGGGAGACTAAGGAATTCCTGGGATCATGGGAATCCTCCAATGGCCGACTTTGGGTCAAGGAACCCCTGGTAGGCTTGCAAAGCTTTTCTTAGATGGTGTGGCATTCTAGGACACTTCCAACTCAACTTTTCTTCCCTCTCAACTTTCCAAACCCAGGTTGAGACTTCCATCATAATCTAGCTTCCTCCTCATTTTCTCTCACAGGCGTTTTCCCTCATAGTCATTTTCCCTAATAAAGTCCTTGTACATTTAACCATATGTCATGGCATCTGCTTCTCAGAAGACTCAGACAAACACAGTAGAATTAAATGTCTGAGCATAGCACAAAAGACCGGAGGCAGTAACTGGAGTTAAAGTGTTGTAAGGTCCTTGGGTTAATGGATAATTAATTTAAGGCAGACTGTAATAAGTCAAGAGAAACTAACAAAATGATAAAAGAATGTATAATCAACAGGGGAGAAGTAAAATAATAAACACTTGAAAAATTCAAGAGGGCAAGGAAGGAGAAAAAAGGAAAAATAGCTGGCATAAATAGAAAACTAAAAATATAACGGTTGATTTTGTCCTACATGGAATTTTTCTTTTTTTAAAGCATTTTTTAACGTTTATTTATTTTTGAGACAGAGAGAAACAGAGCATGAGCAGGGGAGAGGCAGAGGGAGACTGAGTCTCTCAGATACTGCACTATATGGAATTTTTCTTAATGGTTTCTAGCATTGATGTCCTTTGAGAAAGGTCGTTTTTACTATGCTGTAAATGGTTATCTTTTTTTAAAGTGTATTTAATTTTGAGAGAGTGAGTGTGTGAGAGTGTGTGAGAGAGGGGAGGGGCAGAGAGAATGGGAGAGAGAATCCCAAGCAGGCTCTGTGTGAACACAGAGCTTGATCTCACGGACCAAACCGAAATCAAGAGCCAGACGCTTAACTGACTGAGCCACCCAGGTGCCCCCAGAAATGATTATCTACATCTTATATTTATAACTTTATTTTGCAAATTTAAATTATGATGATTCTAGAATCATTCTAAAATAAAGTATGAATTAGGATTCTACCATTTTCCTCACCACTCAAATGATTATCCAGTGATCCCAGTACTAATGATTAAATGGATTATCTTTCTCTACTGATTTGAAATGTCAACCAACTTGATCAAATTAATTCCTCAGTAAACCCATGTGTAAATTAGATGACTGTATTTGTCCAGTTTTGTTTAAAACAGTGTAAGTACACACAGTAAGTACTCAATACTTGTTGTATGAACAAAGAACAAAATGAGGGAATTTGCAATACTGTTTTTTTCTTTTTATGTGGTAGGACAAGGATATCTTCACTACTCTGCTCTTTCAAAATGTTCCTGACAGTCCTTGATTGATCATTTTCCAGATAAATTTTACAATAATTTTATTCAGCTTCTCCTCCCAAAACATTCTTTGAGGTTTGGCTGGAATTGAATCAAAACTATAGATTATTTTAGGGGAGGATTGACATCTAATAATATTGCCTTCCTATTCAAGAACAAGATATGGCTGTCCATTTATTGAAATTTTCTTTTGTGTTTCTAAGACTTGTGTAGTTTTATCCAGGTTTTCCATATTGACTTTTTTTGTTATTAAATCTTTTGTGAAAACTTGTTCTATGCTAGACTTGAGATCACATAGCAGCAGATATGATTGATATGGTCTGTGACCTTCTGGAACATAATAACTAGTGGAAGGTAGGACACAGGCAAGTAACAGATAGTATTTTTTGCTATTTGGTCATTTTCTAGTCTTTACCATGTTGCAGTGTACATCTTGGTTTATTAAGTTTTGTCTGCATTTCAAAATTGTTTCTTTTTTTAAAAAATTTTTTTAAATGTTTATTTTTGAGAGAGAGAGAGAGAGAGACAGAGCATGAGCAGGGGAGGGGCAGAGAGACAGAGAGAAAGAGACAGAATCCAGAAGCAGGCTCCAGGCTCTGAGCTGTCAGAACAGAGCCTGATGTGGGGCTCGAGCTCACAGACTGTGAGATCATGATCTGAGCGGAGGTCGGACGCTTAATGGACTGAGCCACTGAGGCACCCCCAAAATTGTTTCTTTAGGATGGATTGTAGAAGGGAAGCAGGACCTATAGTATTTGCAATCTTAACCTAAACAAGAAAACAGTTCTCTAGTTCCCTTCTATAGAGCCTAATTAAATTGTTCTCTAATTAGAACATTTTTTCAAAATTTCAAATTGTTATTATTTTATTGTATGTTGATCTTACTGTGACTTTCCTCATTGAAATTGTTAGTTCTAGGAGCTTTTGGTTTTTGTTGTTGTTGTTGTTGGGCAGATTCTCCTTTGGGTGGATTCCTTGGGATTTTCTATATAGACTATCATATCATCTGCAAATAGGGACAGTTTTAGTTCTTCCTTTCCAATCAATATACTTTTTGTGTCTTTTTATTGCCTTATAGTTCTGGCTAGACCTTCCAGGATTATATTGAATAAGAATGGTAAGAGCTGACTTCCTTGCTTTATTCCCAGTCCTAGGGGGAAAGCATTTAGTCTTTTTATCATTTTTTTAATGTTTAGTATTTATTTTTGAGAGAGAAAGAGACAGAGTGTGACTGGGGGAGGACTAGAGAGAGAGAGAATCTGGAGCAGACTCCAGGCTTCGAGCTGTCAGTGCAGAGCCCGACTGGGGCTCGAACCCACGGACCACAAGATCATGACCTGAGCTGAAGTCGGATGCTTAACCGACTGAGCCACCCTGGTGCCCCAGTTTTTTTATCATTAAGTGTAGTGTTAGCTATAGCTTTTTGTAGATGCTTAACTTTATCATGTTAAGGAAGTTTCTCTCCATTTCTTGTTTGCTGAGAGGTTTTGTAATGAATAGATGTTGAAGTTTATTATTTTTTTGTGTGTCAATTGATATGATTCTCTTTCTTCTTCAGCCTGTTAATATGGTAAGTTACATTGATCTTCACATATTGAACCAGCCTTGTATCCTTGGAATAAACCCAGTTTGGTTGTGGTATATAATTCTTTTTATGTATTGCTGGGTTGTGTTTGCTAATATTTTGTTATGGGTTCTTGCATCTATATTTATGAGAGATATTGGTCTGTCTTGTTTGTTTTGTTCTGTACTGCCTTTGTTTGGTTTTGACATCAGCCTAACAGTGAATCAGGAAGTGTTCCCTCCTTTTTTATTTTGTGTAAGAGACAGTGTAGAGTGCTGTCAATTCTTCCTTAAATATTTGATAGAATTCTCCAGCGAAACTATCTGGGCCTGGGTATTTCTTTTCTGTGGGTTTTTAAACTACAAAGTCAATTTCTTTAATAGTTATAGGGATATTCAAATAATCTGTTTAATACTGAGTGAGTTTAGGTAATATGTGCTTTTCAAATAATTGGTCCATTTCTTCCAAGTTGTTAATTTATGTGCATAGAGTCGCTCATAGTATTCCCTTTTGCTTTTAATGTCTGCAGGGTCTGTCATGATATCCCTGTTTCATTCCTGATATTGGTAATTTTGTAATTTTTGTCTTCTCTCTTTTTCTGTCAGTGTAGCTAGAGGTTTGTCAATTGTATTGATTTTTTTCAAAGAACCAGATTTTTGTTCTGTTGACTTTCCTTTATTGTTTTTTCTTCTTTCAGTTTCATTGACATCTGCTCTTATCTTTATTATTTCCTTCTGCTTGGTTTGGGCTTTTCTCTTTTCCTAGTTTGTTAAGGTGGGAGCATGAGATGCAATGGACAAAATTTTAAGTTTTTCCTCAATATTTTATATTTTTGGCTGGTAATGTGAATGGAATATTTTTCTATTATATTTGCTAAGTAGTTGTTTTTTATCTATAAAAATTGTTGAGTGTTTTCATTTATTTAAAGGAACACCTCACTGATACTCTATTGAATTGGTAATTTTAAAATCTGTCCTCTAGGGGGGCACCTGGGTGCCTCAGTCAGTTAAGTATCAACTGTTGATTTCGGCTCAGGTTGTGGTCTGATGGTTCGTGAGATTAAGCCCTGCATCAGACTCTGCACAGAACCTGCTTGGGATTCTCTCTCTCCCTCCTTCTCTCTCAAAAATAAATAAACTTAAAAAAAATCCTTCAATTCCATCCTCTTTGGCTTTTCGAGTATGTAATTATGTATCAGTGGTCCTACTTCCTTTTTCTAGTAGAATTATACTTTTAGAAATATAAATTTTTTCCAAGCATATAAAACTAGGAGGTCATAGAGGAAAATTGGGGAGAGACTTTCTAAAAAAAAGACCTCATTTTAGTCATACACCAGCTAGCCAGTGAACCAAAGATTGCAGAAAGCTGTGATGGATGGTAGGAGTAATATTCTAGTGTGTGTGTGTGTGTGTGTGTGTGTGTGTGTGTGTGTGTGTGTGTGTGTAAATAACACATCTTCTTTATCCATTTATCAGTTGATGGACATTTGGGCTCTTTCCATATTTGGCTATTGTTGATAGCACTGCTATAAACATTGGGGTGCATGTGCCCCTTCAAAACAGCATTCCTATATCCTTTGAATAAATATCTAGTAGTTCAATTGCTGGATCATGGGCTGGTTCTGTTTTTAATTTTTGAGGAACCTCTGTACTGTTTTCCAGAGCGGCTGCACCAGTTTGCATTCCCACCAGCAGCGCAGAAGAGATTTCTTTCTCTGCATCCTTACCAACATCTGTTGTTGCCTGAGTTGTTAGTGTTAGCCATTCTGTGTCAGTTGGCCATCTGGATGTCTTCTTTGGAGAAGTGTCTATTCATGTCTTTTGCCCATTTCTTCACTGGATGACTTGTTTTTGGGGTATTGAGTTTGGTAAGTTCTGTATCGATTTTGGATACTAACCCTTTATCTGATATGTCATTTGCAAATATCTTCTCCCATTCTGTTTATGCCTTTTGGTTTTGCTGATTGCTTCCTTCGCTGTGCAGAAGCTTTTTATTTTGATGAGGTCCCAGTAGTTCATTTTTGCTTTTGTTTCCCTTGCCTCCAGAGACGTGTTGAGTAAGAAGTTGCTGCGGTCAAGGTCAAAGAGGTTTTTGCCTGCTTTCTCCTCTAGGATTTTGATGCCTTCCTGTCTTACACTTAGGTCTTTCATCCATTTTAGTTTACTTTTTGTATGGTGTAAGAAAGTGGTCCAGGTTCATTCTTCTGCATGTTGATGTTCTGGTTTCCCAACACCATTTGCTAAAGAGGCTGTCTATTCCATTGGATATTCTTTCCTGCTTTGTCAAATATTAGTTGGCCATACGTTGTGGGTCCATTTCTGGGTTCTCTATTCTGTTCCATTGATCTGAGTGTCTGTTTTTGTGCCAGTACCATACTATCTTGATGATTACAGGTTTGTAATATAGCTTGAAGTCCAGAATTGTGATGCCTCCAGCTTTGCTTTTCACTTTCAGGATTGCTTTGCCTGTTTGGAGTCTTTTCTGGTTCCATACAAATTTTAGGATTGTTTGTTCTAGCTCTGTGAAGAAGGCTGGTGTGATTTTGATAGGGATTGCATTGAATATGTAGATTGCTTTGGGTAGTGTCAACGTTTTAACAATACTTATTCTTCTAATCCATAAGCATGGAATAGTTTTCCATTCTTTTGTGTCTTCTTCAATTTCTTCCATAAGCTCTCTGATCTGTCTTCCCTTATAGATTAAAGACTTTTTTTTCCCCTTGTTGCTTTCATAATCTTTACTTGTCTGTGTATTTTGTGAATTTGACTATGATATTCCTCGTTGATGGTCTGTTTTTGTTGAATCTAATGGGAGTTCTCTGTGCTTCTTGGATTTTGATGTCTGTGTCTTTCCCCAGGTAAGGAAAATTTTCTGCTGTGGTTTGCTCACATAAACTGTCTACTCCTTTTTCTCTCTCTTCATCTTCTGGGACTTCTATGATTCAGATGTTATTCCTTTTTAATAAGTCACTGAGTACTCTAATTTTTGTATCATGCTCTTTTGCCTTAGTTTCCCTCTTTTTTCTGCTTCATTATTCTTCATAATTTTGTCTTCTATATCGCTGATCTGCTTCATCCATCCTTGCCGCCGTGGCATACAACTGAGATGCAATCTCAAATGTATTTTACTTCTTTTGTCTCCGCAGAAAGGGATTCTCTGGTGTCTTCTATGCTTTTTTCAACCCCAGCTAGTATTCTTATTATCATGATTCTAAATTCTGGTTCAGACATCTTGCTTATATCTGTGTTGAGTAAGTCCCTGACTGTCATTTCTTCCTGTTCTTTCTTTTGGAGCGAATCCTTCATTTTGTCATTTTTGAGGAAGAAAAATAATTAATAAAAAAATTAAAATTAAAAAATTAAAAGCAACACAAAAAATCAAATAAAGGAAGCTAGATCCTAGGTGCGTTTTGGCCTGGTTTTTGAAAGAAGCTTGATAGAATAGAGAAAAAAGGGAAAGAAAAGAAAAAAAAAGTAAGAAGTGTTAAAAAAAATTTAAAAACGTATACAACAAAATAGAATAAAATGAAATGAGGAAAGTAAAGTGGAATTTAAAAAATTACAAAAAATAAAAACTATAGCAAAAAATTTTTAAAAATTTTCAACGGGAAATAAAAATAAAATGTTCTCTTTCTGTATCAAATAATAAGAAAAAAAAATATGGAACACTTCACAAATTTGCATGGCGTCCTTGCTCAGGGGCCATGCTAATCTCTGTATCATTCCAATTTTAGTATATGTGCTGCCAAAGCGAGCACTTAGATGTGTTGCTTTAAATGGCTATTTTCTTGTACCACTTTTCTTTTGATAATGAGAATTTCCTGTTTGAAAGCTTTTAAACCTATTCTGAAAGTCTTCCTGAAAGATTCTTTTTGAATTGTTAACTGTGGTTACCTCCAACTGAAATTGGATGAGGGAACTTTCACTTCTTTACATTCGCAGAGCTACGTATCTGTGTCAAAGTGCATCAATATCAATCTGTCTATCTCTCTATTTCCTAGGACAGTGCCTGGCATTTAGTAGATGCTCAATAAGTATTTGTTGGAGGAATGAGAACTAAATAGAGAAAAGTCTCATTTTTGTCTTTAGAGAATTTATAATCTAATGGCAGGGATAGAAGCTATACGTGCAAAAAATCAAGAATGCTTATATGAAAGGAAAAGCTTATTTCAGTTCATCTTAATGGTAAATTTTAATTTGAAGGAGTTTGGGGGAAACTGGGTGGCTTAATCTGTTAAGCGTCTGACTCTTGATTTGCCCAGGTCATGATCTCACCGTTCATCTGCTTGGGATCCTCTCTCTCCCTCTCTCTCTGCACCTCCCAAGCTTGTACGCTCTCTCTCTTTCTCTAAACATAAATACTTTTTTAAAATGAAGTAGTTTTAATTTGATTCAGGGGGAATTGAGAGTCAAATTTTAGGGAAGAGAATTATGACATGTGAGTAGAAGATATTTGGGCTACATTTTGGAGGACTGAATTGTGTAAGGGGGTAAGATTCTTCATCTTTCATGAGGTAGTTAGATCCTGAACCACATCTTTGAGCATGGATATGTATAGCAAGGAGCAGAGATGTCCGAAGGCATGATGGCTTTTTAAATTTTTTGGTGGAAATGCCTTGCAAATATGGAATTCTGAGGCTCTCTGTAACCATGGTCATGTTGTGTTGGCTAAAGAGATAAAATAGTTTCTTTTTCTAAAATAAAAAACTCCTGGGGTGCCTGGGTGGCGCAATCGGTTAAGCGTCCGACTTCAGCCAGGTCACGATCTCGCGGTCCGTGAGTTCGAGCCCCGCGTCAGGCTCTGGGCTGATGGCTCAGAGCCTGGAGCCTGTTTCCGATTCTGTGTCTCCCTCTCTCTCTGCCCCTCCCCTGTTCATGCTCTGTCTCTCTCTGTCCCAAAAATAAATAAACATTGAAAAAAAAAATTAAAAAAAAAAACTCCTTAAAATATCAAACTTTACATATGAAAGCAGAAAACAAAATATAATGCCATCTGTCTTATCACACACAATGGACATTTAAATATTTTAAGTAGTCCAGCAGATTTATGTTCATTAAAATCCCACTAACTAATAATGTGTTTTGTTTCCTTCATTCCTACTCAGGTTACAATTCACACTTTCAGATAAGAGTATTAATATCAGCCACAGAAATTACAGGAAAAGGAGTATTTTATTTTATAAAGAACGCCTTGTATAATACTGAAAACCAAGCACTGTATTCTTTTAATATTTGGTTCCCAGAATGGATAGGCTCAGATGATAGTTACTGATATTGTCAGTTCACTGCTAACTAAATACACCTTAAAAACTTTTGTAAGGGCAACGAGATTGAGTGTATTTTGCATTTTTGATTCCTTCTTAGGAAGTTACAGATTTTACCTGATAGTAATGGTTTTGAGATTTAGTGTGTTTTATATTTTTTAAGAAATCTTCCTTATGATAGTGGAATGAGACTAATAGTTATGATACAAGGTTTGTTCGTAGTCAGTCTCTAATTTATCCCTATCCCAATATCTAATTTATCCCAATATCTCATGTTATATATTATCAACAGAGAAAGCAGTTCATGATTGCAGCATGTCAACCTGCAAATTCATATGTATTTGATGATTTTTAAAATGATTTTCCTAGGAAATATAACTTTTGAAACAATGATGGAAATTCTCCGAGATAAACCAAGTGGCATTAATATGGAGGGAGAATTCCTGACCACTGCAAGCATGGTTTCTATTTTACCTCAAGACTCCAACCTTCCTTGCATTCACTTCTTTACAGGGACTCCTGATCCTGAGAGGTAAAGTCACAAAATACTGTAAACCAACAAGGGGTCAGGGGCTAGGATAGTCATCAGTCTGTTGGTGATTTTGCCAGGCTAACTTTTTCTTACACAAATATGACAATAATTTTTGGATCTATTTTCTGTTCAGGTTGTAGGCTGCCATTTACATATGTGCATTCCTGCCATAACTATTCTCATTTTTTAGGACAAAAATGTTAATAGTTTCTTGTCTGCAGTTATCCTTACTCTCTTTGGCCAAATATATTTAAAATTGCCAAGAAAAGAAAGTAGATGGTTTTCTTTTGCAGATTTCAGTATTATAATATTAGATGGTTAAGAATACTAAGAAGATTAAATGATGTAGTTGTGCTGGATTTAGATGGTTACTTATCTGCTCATATCTAGAAAATATATGCCTGTAAAACTTAAACTATCAGTAGTTGAAGGTATATCTAAAATTGGATTTTAGATATGTTAAAATTGTCTTAAGTCATTAGTGTCTCTCATAGAACTTAATGCACATTACATTGAGAAATGATCTTATATTCTCTCAGTGTTGTAGTCTTTCATGTTATTAAAGATCATTTCGAGAAGATGGAGTGAGACTTGAGGACACTTTATTAATACTGCTGCTGTGATTTCATTCCAGATCCTAATCCTCAATGTCTGTAACATTGAGGATTGTTCTTACCCTTCAACTATGGAGTTTTCAGTAGAAAATGATGGACTATAATTTCACTGGACACTGTTTCTGTGCCAGGCCCTTCTAACTAGAGGGAATCTTAGAAGATTTAGCATAATGCTAAATATTTTCCTATCCCCACTATCCCCACAAGCCAACTCTATGACTTTTTCTTCTAGATCTGTTTTTAAGCCTTTCATATTTGTGCCAAATGTTTCACAACTATTGGATACCAGTTCACCAACATTTGATCTTGAAGACCCAGTTAAAAAGAAACCACGTTTTCAGTTTAAGCCTGACAGAAGACACCCACTCTATCAAGAACATCAACAGGCATTGGAAGTAATAGACAAAAAGGAGGTATGATTAAATTATATTCTCTGTTTTATCATTAAGAACAGTTTAAAGTGTGATTCAGTCCACATTTTGAACTTTGGAACTTCACCTTTCTTTCCTTGCTTCATGTAAAAATAGGTTTAAAAATAGTTTAAACTCTCTCTCTCTCTCTCTCTCTCTCTCTCTCTCTCTCTCAAAAATAAACAAACATTAAAAAAAAATAAAAGCTTTTAAAAATAAAATAAAAATAAAATAGTTTAGATGTTTCAATTATAGTAGAGCTCAAACCAAAGATTTAAAATAATGGTTAAGAATGCACTATGAATCTCTTAGAGAAATTTAGTATATTAAACATAATAACAATACCTAACATTTATTGGGCACTTTTTATACACTCAGCACCATGGTATCATTACACAAAATAGAATATTTTATTTAATCTTCAAACCACTTTATGAGGTAAATACTATTGTTATCTCCATTTCACTGATAAGGAATCTCCATTTACTGAGACTTAGAGAGTTTAAGTAGCTTGCTTAGTTTATATCTCACACCAAAAATTACAGAGCTACTGGAGGGCAGTTAACATCTCTTACATACAAAATGTTCTTAATCAGATAGCCTCAGATTAATTTTTATTGGAAATGCTTAACACTCCTTAGACTTAATAATAATGATGAATTGGAGTCTTTTTTAAAAAATGGTAAGTGCTGGGGCGCCTGGGTGGCGCAGTCGGTTAAGCGTCCGACTTCAGCCAGGTCACGATCTCGCCGTCCGTGAGTTCGAGCCCCGTGTCAGGCTCTGGGCTGATGGCTCAGAGCCTGGAGCCTGTTTCCGATTCTGTGTCTCCCTCTCTCTCTGCCCCTCCCCCGTTCATGCTCTGTCTCTCTCTGTCCCAAAAATAAATAAACGTTGAAAAAAAAATTAAAAAAAAAAATGGTAAGTGCTTATTCTTTTTAAATGTAAGCAGTATAGAAGATGAACATCATCCAAAATCTCATCTCTAGAAATAAGCAGATATATTTTTGGGCAGACAGATTGACAAATAATTTTCTAATATCTATACCTCTTCAGCTTTCTTCCCTCTCTGCCCCAGAAATAAAATATAGATTAGAAGGAAATGGAAGAGCTAGCTGGAGGTTTTTTACAGAACCATCAACTGATTCCCTCCAGGGAGGAAAAGATTGGCCATCTTGTACCTTTCCACACCTGTTTGTACCGGCTCCCGATTTCTATTGCTATCATTCCTTTTACTTCCTCGAGATACATACATTTACATTCTTTCTACACAAAATGCAATGTATCAGTTGTCTTCCAGGTAATTATTTATTTACTTTTGTCTGTAGTATGTTTGCACGGTTGCCATTCCCCCACCCGCTTTGCTTACACTTAAAGCAGAGAACTCTGTCTAGACCTCCTGTTTGCTGGGGATTCTTGACACTTGCTTTATCTTGGACTACTTTGTTTTCACTTGTAACTTACAGTGTAAACACTTGTTGTAGGTAGCCGGTGGCATGGAATGAGAGGCAGGCAAGTTGTTCTAGGGGCATTAAGTACGCTGATGAGAGCCCAGTCTACCGGCCAGTGGTGTCATCCATTGTGTGGGCTTGGCTTACACTCCTGACTGAGCACAGTCCTGGGACAAATGAGCCCCCTGGTCCTTCTTGCCTTTGCTCAAGTTCCTCAGTGATATGTTTCAAGAGATATGTCTGCTCTGGAGGGATTTTCCCTCACTTCTCCCTGAGCAGCCTCCACACTGCCACTAATCGCTTACTTAGTTCTCAGCATTGTCAGCTTCCTTTCCCCTCAATACTGTTTCTGGAAGGTTGGTTTTGTAGACGTATTATTAAATGCTTGTTAAATTAAAATGCTGATTGACATTTTTCTAAGTAATATTGAAATTAAAATGTAAAAGCTGTTAGTATTTTAGGCTTTATTTAATAGCCATTAAATGTTGATTGACAACAGAAAGTAATGGAGAAACCATAGAACCTGAAGGAAGAAGTGTCAAAGAGCTGGATTCTAGTCTACTTTTTTACACAAAATGTTAACATTAGTTTTAGGTGTACAATATAGTGATTGGACAAATCTATACATTATGCTATGCTCACCCCACGTGTAGCTGCCATCTGTCACCATACAATGCTATTACAATACCATTAACTATATTCCCTATGTGCCTTTTATCCCCATGACATTCATTCCATAACTGGGCACCTATATCTTCCTCTTCTCTTCACTCATATTGTCTACCTCCTCACCCCCTGTCATCTGGCAACCATCAATTTCTTTGTTCTCTGTATTTATGGGTCTAATGCTGCTTTTTGTCATTTGTTTTGTTTTTTAGATTCCACATATATTATGCAGAATGATGTGATATTTGTCTTTCTCTGGTTCTAGTCTATTTTTATGACTTAGGGAGAGTCAGTGCTACTGGTAGTTTTAATGTATGTTTCTTGATTACTGATGAGGTTGAAAAGCTTCTCAGATGTTTATTAGCCATTAGTATTTCCTCTCAAATGACTTGCCTGTTCTTTTCCTTAGCCTGTTTTTCAATTGTTGCTTGGTTGTTTTTGTCTTTTGCCTCAGAGAGGCAAAACTATATGAATTTTGAGTCTTTGTCATATTGCAATTTTTTATCTCAGTTTATTGTTTATTTAACTTTTTTTTCAGACAGAAGTTTTAAGTTAAGTCAATTACATTTGTTAGTCTTTTCCTTTAAGGCATCTTGATTTCATGCTTCTAGAGGCCTGCTTCATCTCAAAATAAATATAACTTCTGTATTTTCTTCTAGTATGTATGTGTGTGTTTGAAAAAAATACTTAGTTCTTGAATTTTTCTGAAATTTCTTTCTATTTTTTCATGTTTATTTAAGAGAGAGAGAGAGCGTGTGGGAGGAGGGGCAGAGAGAGAATACCAAGCTCCGCATTGTCAGCGCAGAGCCCAACGTGGGGCTGGAATTCACGAACCCTGAGATCATGATCTGAGCTGAAATCAAGAGTCTGGTGCTTAACTTACTGAGCCACCTAGGTGCCCCTGAAATTTATTTTTGTGTATGTTATGAAGTAGGGATTCTAACTTTGTTTTCCAAGAGGTGACCAATTATTTCAATACCATTTATAGACAAAATATATTTTTTTCTCACTAATATGTAATGTAGTGTTTCATCAGAAAAAGTTGATCCAATTTGATTTTAAAGTCCATGTTTAGATTAAGCATCTTTGTTTTGTGGAATTCTGCCCTACAATGGTTCAAATTTTTAAAATTATTCTTACTTTCTAGTAACTTTCTTCTTATATATTTTTTCTCTCAGTACCTACCCTATAACTGGTCATGGTAATTCACCAATAACTTAAAAATTCCTTTATTCTATATGAGTAATGACCTTTCCCCCGATTCTTGAAACAGGGAGGAATCATAGAGAAAATGTCTTTTTTGGTTGTTCTTTCCCTTGAATACTACTGTTCTTTTTCCTTTGTTTAATCTGATAATATTGATTTTAAATATAGAAGATCCACCTTCATAAAAATATCTTAGCCTCATTTTTCAGCAACCTTCCCCAGACACAATATCATAATTTCAATGGTCCTGTAAATTTTTCTTTTAGGTTTCTTGCTTATAGACTAATCCTATGCAATTATGCTTAATCTTTTCTACTAAAAATACCTAATAAATTGAAGTTAATCCATTAATTCAGTATAGAACAAAGATTTTTCCTGAAGAATTTCATTCCGTACTATATCTAAAGAATGAGAGGGGAACCAAACTAGAAGTAGAAACAGAATGAAAAAAAAAAACTTGTCTGTAGAGTGGTTTGGAATTTGGTTAGACTTACGTGTGTGTGTATTTACTTATTTTTATTTTTTCATTGTTCAGGAAAAAGCCAAAACTATGTTGGACAACATGAGGAAACTGGAGAAAGAACTATTCAAAGAAATGGAATCAATTCTTCAAAACAAGCATCTTGATGTTGATAAAATTGTTAACCTCTTTCCCCAGTGTGCAAAAGATGAAATTAGAATTTATAAGTCAAACATTAGTTCTTAGTGTCATATAAATGGTCAAAAATCTTCTCAAAGTCAGAATCTATCACCTTGGTAAATGATATAACCTAGTTTGAGTAGATCTGATTTTTCTTTAATAGCATTTACCTAATGGCCTATTAAAACTACACATAGTCTTGCTGAAATATTGAGAAAGAAAATAACATTGGAATTAGGCACATATAGGTGCTTGCTTCGGCAGCACATATACTAAAATTGGAATTAGGCACATATATCATGGAATAGCCAGGAGTTATTTCAGGTATTTGTGTGTGTGTGTGTGTGTGTGTGTGTGTGTGTGTGTGTGTGTGTATGTGGTTTTTTTCCAGCCATAATACCTTTCTAAAAATTACAATAATTAGATATTCAATTCTGCATAAAGTATGAAATATTAAAATAATGAATAGATTTATATTTAGTATAGTTATGTATTGTCCTCAAATAATTTTCTCAATTACAGCAAGAAAGTAGATTTTTCTTTAGTAATGGAAAATATTGTTTCTCAAGTAATGAGTTTTTTCTCATTAAGCAAATATTAATCATCTCTAACAAAATTTTCTAGATTTATACATTGTCTTATTACAGTGTATTAATCCTGCAAATGTACTTTTATTAGACACAAACATGCTTTTTGTCAAGACTTGGCACCAGTGAGCTTTTAGCTTTAATTATCAAGCACTTTTTCAGCCATGCACCCTTACAGGCTTTTACGGTAATGTTTTTAGAAGAGCTTGTCTGGGGGATTAGAAATGGGATAAGGGAACCAAGACCTCAGGAAATACTGTTTCTGTGTCTTGAATCTTTCTCAAATTTTATTTCTCTTCACTCAGTGAAAACAGCAACAGGAATGAGATAGTGGCAATGAAATAGAATTATTAGTGTATTATGAACATGAAGAACATTATAGTGCATAATGTATTATGAACATTATTAATAAGTAATATTTACCCAAAGTTTATAAAACTTTGTTAAAGTTACATAGAAATTACCAAGTAAGACTCAAAGTTGCAACTATAAAACAAAAGAAGAATCCAACTCAACATTATTTATTGGTTTCTAGAAATATCTATTTTAGGTTTTTTATTATATTATCATATTTATTGGTTGCTATCATTGTAATTAGGATTATTACTAAAGTAGTGGATGATTAAAGAAAATTTCTTTTTTTTAGTTCTCTCATAAAAACCATAATCTGCTTAGGGGCGCCTGGGTGGCTCAGTTGGTTGAGCGTTCGACTTCGATTTAGGTCATGATCTCGTGGTTTGTGGGTTCGAGCCCCACCTTGGGCTCTGTGCTGACAGCTCAGAGCCTGGAGCCTGCTTTGGATTTTGTGTCTCCTTCTCTATCTCCCTCTCCCCTGTTTGCGCTCTGTCTCTCTCTGTCTCTCAAAAATAAATGTAAAAAAAAAAAATTTAAAAACCACAATCTGCTTGATTTTGCTTCTCTAATACAGAGCTACCATTACAAAAGAAAAGAGATTTGTCTCAAGTACTCAGTTAATTATGTGTTTGCTTTACATATGGTTCAGTGAAAGCCTCTCCCCAAATCATGAAGACCTTTGGCCAACCCCCATACACCTCCTTTCTCTCTCTTAATATATGGGGAAACTAAGGGTAAACAGACTGTTCATTTATCCAGGGGCACATACTTGAATCTTATTTCTCTCCCTGGGGCTCACATGTTTTCTCTTCCTCCTTTCATACTACCCTAGTCTCAATTAGCACTGTCTCTCACCTGGACAACTGCAGTGAACTGTTCTACACCCATTTTTGTTTTTTTACCTCCGTTCACATGGGTCACTGCAGCAGAGTGATCTCTTGGGAATGTAAATCTAATAATACATTTCCTTCCTAAAACTTTTTAAGAAAATATTTTTTTATAGCTGTTTTAGGTTTAAAGCAAAACAGCAGAAAGTACAGAGTCCCTGCATACATCCTGTCCCACCTCCAACTCCCCCCCCCCCCCCCCCCCCCCCCGTCAACATCCCACACTAGAGTAATACATCTGTTACAATTGATGAACCTACACTGACATATCATCACCCAAAAGCCATAGTCTACATTCGGGTTCACTCATTGTACTTTCTATGGGTTTGGACAAATGTTTAATGACATGCATTAGTGAGTATTATACAGAATAGTTTCACTGCTTTAAATATCTGTACTCCACCTATTCATCTCTCCCTCCCCCTAATCCCTGACAGCCACTTACCTTTTTATTATCTCCGTAGTTTTGCCTTTTCTAGAATGTCATATAGTTGGAATCATACAGTATATAGCCTTTTCAGATTTGCTCTTTAACTTAGTAATATGCATTTAAGATTCCTCCATGTCTTTTCATGGCTTGGGAGCTCATGTCTTTTCAGTGCTGAATAGTATTCTGGATATTTTGATTGCGGATACCCAGTCATAAAACCATAGGTCCTACTGAAGGACACCTTAGTTGCTTCCATGTTTTGGCAGTTATGAATAAAGCTGCTATAAACATCTATGTGCCAGTTTTTGTGTAGACGTAAGTTTTCAGTTCATTTGGATAAATACCAGCAGCATGAGTGCTGGATGGTATGGTAAGAGTATGTTTAGTTTTGTAAGAAACTGCCACACTATCTTCCAAAGTGACCATCATTTTGCATTCCACCAGCAACGAATGAGAGTTTCTGTTGCTCCACATCCTTACTTCTCATTCGGTATCGTCAGTGTTCAGGATTTTGGCTATTCTTACAGATGTGTAGTAGTATCTCATTGTTTTAATTTGCATTTCCCTGATGACTTATGTTGCAGAGCATCTTTTAATATGCTTAACTGCCCTCTGTATATCTTCTTTGGTGAGACACCTGTTCAGATATTTTGCCCAATTTAAAAATCAGGCTGTTCATTTTCTTATTGTTGAATCTAAAATTCTTTTAAAAAGTCATTGAGATAAGTCCCAGTCCTTAAGAACTATCAATGAGATCTTGCTGATCTGCCCATCTGTATCTTATTATACTTTTTCTAGGTTTTTTTGTTTTGTTTTGTTTTGTTTTTCATAATCCCCTTTCTCTCTTTCACCCATCCCCCCACCCCCCTCCCCTCTGGCAACCACCAGTTCCTTCTCTATTTAAAAGTCTGTTTGGTTTTTGTTGTTGTTGTTGTTCCTTTGTTTTGTTAAATTCTGCACATGAGTGAAATCATATGGTATTTGTCTTTTTTATTTCACTTGGCATTATACCTTCTAGGCCCATCCATGTTGTTGCAAATGGCAAGATTTCATTCTTTCCTATTGCTGAATAATATTCCATTGTATATGTGCACCACAGTTTCTTTATCCATTCATCTATCAATGGACACTTGGGTTGCTTCTGCATCTAGGCTATGTAAGTAATGCTGCAATAAACATAGGGGTGTTTTTGTTTTCTTTGGTTAAATACCCAGTGGTGGAATTAGTAGGTCATATGGCAAATCTATTTTTAACTTAAAAAAATGTTTAATTTATTTTGACAGAGAGAGGGGAGGGGAGGGGCAGAGAGAATCCAAAGCAGACTCCATGCTGTCAGCACAGAGCCTGATGAAGGGCTTGAACTCACAACCCATGAGATCATGATCTGAACCAAACTTAAAAGTCAGACTCTTAACTGACTGAGCCACCCAGGTGCCCCTCTATTTTTAACTTTTGAAGGAACCCCTGTACTGTTTTTGCAGTGCCTGCATCAATTTGCATTCTCACTGACAGTGTAAAGGAACCCTTGTACACTATTGCCTTTTTAAAAAGCTTTTACTATGCTGCTTTTTTTTTTTTTAAGTTTATTCACTTATTTTTGAGAGAGAGAGAGAGAGCACAGGTGGGGTATGGGCAGACACACACACACACACAGAATCTGAAACAGGCTCCAGACTCTGAGCTGACAGCAGAGAGCCCAAGGCAGAACTCGAACCCATGAACCATGAGATCATGACCTGAGTTTAAGTTGGATGCTTAACTGACAGAGCCGCCCAGGTGTCCCTGGTCTTTCGGGGTTTTTTAATGTTTCAAGTTTTTATTTAAATTAGCTAACATACAGTGTAACATTAGTGAGAATTCAGTGATTCATCACTTACATATAACACCCAGTGCGCATCACAGCAAGTGCCCTCCTTAATACTCATCATTTAGCCCATCCCCCACCCACCTCCCTCCGTCAACCCACGGTTCTCTAAAGTTAAGAGTCTCTTTCATGGTTTGCCTCCGTATCTTTTTTTCTCCTTCCCCTATGTTCATCTGTTTTGTGTCTTAAACTCCACATATGAGCGAAATCATCGTATTTGTCTTTCTTTGGCTTGTTTCGCTCACTACACTGCTCTTTCAAATCCTTGAATGTGCCCAGCTCCTTCACAATGGCTGTGCCCTCTGCTTGCACCATTCATTTCATGTCCTCCTTTTTATGTAAGTAGTTGTTTTTATCCTCTAGAATTTTGCTGAAGCAGGAGTTCCTCAGGAAAGTTTTCCCCATACCACAAGGTCAAGTCTGTTGTTACGTACTCTCAGAGCCACATGTGATCCTGATCACAAGTGTAATTATATGTTTCACATCGGTTTTTCACAGTAAAATAGAAGCTTTATGAGGTTAGGAACCCCACTATCGTGTGCTCAGTATTCAACATTGTGTTGGCACAAGTTAGAGGCTCAATAAATATTTGTTAAATGAACATTGAAGTGCTGATGGAAATAATGTACCCAGTCCTCTGTAAAGTTGAGCAAATTATTTAGACAATCTATCTGTACAACTTGGTAACCTTTGTTAAGTCTCAGGTCAACCTGTTGCTTTTTTGCATATTCAAAATGGGAATAATAACTCCCTAAAGACTGATATTATTATAAGGATATGTGAATTAATTAAGAAAGTTTAGGAGACTTTCACTATGTAAATCCAATATGGTATTTGGGTTTTGGTAATTGTGTGGGTAATTAATGCCTTATAGTATATTTTAGAAAATTTAAGACTTCCTTTTTTTTAAATGTTTATTTTTGAGAAAGTGAGAGAGACAGAGCGTGAGCAGGAGAAGAGCAGAGAGAGAGAGAGAGGGAGACAGAATCCGAAGCAGGCTCCAGACTCTGAGCTGTTAGCACAGAGCCCGAGCCTGAGGCGGGGCTTGAACCCATGAACCGTGAGATCATGACCTGAGCTGAAGTTGGGCGCTTAACTGACTGAGCCACCGGGCACCCTGAAAATGTAAGGTTTTCTTAAATTTCAGGTGTTTCTTAGGAATAAAAAATATAGTTTTTTTTGAAATTAAGCCTTTTTTTTTTTTGGTTAATCCTTCAATGGTATGGTTTATTATTTACCATGATATAATAAACCAAGGGAATAACCAATAAACTGAGTACTTTAAGAGTCTCATGCTCTACTGACTGAGCTAGCCGGGAACCTTAAGCTGAGTACTTTAGAGAAAGCTAGTTTGTTTGATCTTTGTTGAAAACATCAATTTATATATTAATCTTCAACCAAAAAAACTTTTATTTTTAATTCCAGTACAGTCAACATACAGTGTTATATTTGCTTCAGGTATACAATAGACTGAGTCAACAATTCCATATATTACTTAGTGCTCATCAAGGTAAATATGCTCTTAATCCCGTTCACCTGTTTCACCCACCCCCCACCCCCATTCCCCCTCTGAAAATGATCTGTTTGTTCTCTATCATTAACAGTTTGTCTTTTGGTTTCTTTTTTGTTGTTGTTTTGTTTCTTAAATTTCACATATGAATGAAATCATATGGTATTTGTCTTTCTCTGACTTAGTTTGCTTAGCATTATACTCTCTAGATACAACCATGTTGTTGCAAATGGCAAGATTTCATTTTCTTATGGCTGAATAATATTCCATTGTGTATACACACACACACACACACCTTTTTTTTTTTTTTTTAACGTTTTATTTATTACTGAGAGATAGAGACAGAGCATGTGCATGGGAGGGGCAGAGAGAGGAGGAGACACAGAATCCGAAGCAGGCTTCAGGCTGAGCTGTCAACACAGAGCCCCTTGTGGGGCTCAAACTCACAAACTGCGAGATCATGACCTGAGCCAAAGTCAGACGCTTAACCAACTGAGCCACCCCGGCGCCCCTACCTCATCTTCTTTATCCATTCATCTATCAATGGACACTTGTTGGCTATTGCAAATAATGCTGTAATAAACATAGGGACACACATCCTTTCACATCCTTTCAAATTAGCATTTTTGTATTCTTTGGGTAAATACCCAGTAGTGCAATTACTGGATCATATGGTAGTTCTATTTTTAATTTTTTTCTCTGTTTTTAATTTTTTATGGAACCTCCATATTGTTTTCCACAGTGGCTGCACCAGTTTGCCTTCCCACCAACAGTGCAAGAGGGTTCCTTTTTCTCCACATCCTCACCAACACTTGTTGTTTCTTGTGTTTTGATTTTAGCCATTCTGACACGTCTGAGGTGACATCTCTTTTGATTTTGATTTCAATTTCCTGATCATGAGTGCTGTTGAGCATCTTTTCATGTGTCTGTTGGCCATCTGTATGTCTTCTTTGGAGAAATGTCTCTTCATGTCTTTGCCCATTTTTAATTGGATTGTTTTTTGATGTCAAGTTGTATAAATTCATTTATATATTTTTGGATACTAACCTTTCATTGGATATATCATTTGCAAATATCTTCTTCCATTCAGTAGGCCTTTAGTTTTGTTGATCAACCAAAAATTTTACCCTAGAAATAATTATTCAGCCTAGAGTTTTGGAAATTTAGTTCCTACTTGTAACATTTATGAAAAATAGGTTCTACAGAGTGAGTGTGTTCTTTTCTTAATTAATTACTTCAGGCTTTTCTCACACCAATCATAGAAATGTATCATTCCGCATTTTCCTGAAGAATGGTGATGATATTTCTGATCCTGAACTGTGTTTCCAACCATCAGACATCACTTGACTACCTATGCCCAGTGGTCTAAAGTAATTTAATATTTAACATCATATTAGAATTGATGGGGCAAACACTATTCTGTATAGCAAACATGTAAAATAATAGTTTTACATCTCTCTTGCTTTTAGAAACTGTCATTAGTCATTATTCTTAAAATGCCAAGCACACTTTACCTTATTCTGAAAATATTGAAGTTTAAACAAAAGCTAGTCATGGAATTATTCAGAACAAAGAAAAGAACAACTGACCGTATTGAATATTAGCCAAAAAGGGGTAGATTTGTTTTTTTAAGTAATCTCTACACCCAACATGGGGCTTGAAACTCACGACCCCAAGATCAAGAGTCACCTGATTTACTGACTGATCCAGCCAGGCACCTAAAAGATTTTAGATAGATTTTAATCAAAATTCTATCAGATAATTTTCCCAGCTGTGACCTTGCATATTAAAAATTATGAAATATGTGAAAAGGACTCCAATGTCATATTGATTCATTAATAAAAAGTGCTTACTGAGTGCATAATTGGGCAAGGCCCTGTGCAGATAGATCCCAGAAGGTCACGAAGAACAGAACAATCTCAGGAGACCCATTTAAGAAAACAGTGAAAACTTACAGAAAAGACCTCTACGATGGCTTCTGCGTTTTTCAGATTACTCAAAGAAGATGTTGGCAATGCAAGTTAAAATAGGTATTTTATTGAGAAACTTGCTTTGTCAGTGAGAGTAAAAGTTACAAATATTTTCATTTAATAAAATTAGCATATCCATAACCCTAAAAATATCCCTTAAAAGCCTTTGTTATCTGAAACCGCAGATCATTCTGATCCAGGGTTTTCTCTTAGTGTTTCCCATGGAAAAAGATGCTGCTTATTCCCTTCATGCAAATAATAGAACAGGTGTAGTATGATTTGTTCACAAAACAAATTCTCCAGTTTGAGTTGCCTGCATGCATGTGAATTAATATCCGTATTGTTGTAACTGTGAAAGTCTCCTGGTATAACAATGAGGCTTTATGCTTACTCCTGAGCGTTCTGAGAGTTATAATATGGTCATAAAAAAAAAAAAAAAAAGTCTTGCAGCAAGACATTTCTGCTGAAAAAAATCCCCATTCCCTAGTCATAACGTAAAGTTGGTACAGGTTAATACTACACAATAAAGTGTAATTTACTTGTTAAATACACTAGGCTTCCATGCAGGTTTTTAAAAAAATTACATATTTGTTGCATTAAAAGAGCAATGATTTAAGTCTATAAATTATTTTCTAAATGGCTTTTACATGACACACTAAAAGTATGAGAAAAATAAATACTAGAAACATAGTTTAAATAAGGTAAACCAGCACTGACACCTAATAATTAAGTAGAGGTTCAAAGGTCATGTGAATAGATCTCTTTTTAATTTACTGAAGATAAAGCTTATCGGAGGGCAACACTGAATAACTTTCAAGTTTGTAGATTTTTTATACATGGACACTTTAAGAAGACTAAATTCTAGATGTAAAAGTAGGGTGTTAGGCTTAACATTTTTAAATCTTGGCTTGAACTATATAGCTTTTTCTCTTTAACTGCAGGGAAGAAGGGAATGGGGCTATCCTTCTGCACTGTGGTGCTTTATGCAAACACCAGAATCGATACATGGCAACAGATTTGTTGATAAAATTTAAACAAATCTGCTGAAATTATTTGCAGTACAAATGTTAAAGATTATACCTCTGTGGATGGATTTTGGAGATAATATTTATGGTGGTTCTTATTTGCCTCCTAATGACACAGATTAGTACTTTGGATAGAAAATCAGGAAAAGATGAACTTAAAAAAAATATTGCTTCTAGTTTTTAAATGAGTACTATTTGTTAAGAAAATGGGGAAAATAGAATAAGAAGGTCTTTTATCAGAATCATTAAAATTCTTTTTCAGGAGGTGCTATCAATAAGTGCAAAGTTGTCATAATTTAAGGTCCATTTCCTGCCAGCAATATACCTGCCAAATTTGGCAATTTAAAGCAATAATAAATTGGATGTTCGTCTTGAAATTATAGCAAACGGCTGTGGGGAGCAATGTTTTAAAATGTTGGCATAACCAGTTTATAGTAATTATTATATTTATTATCAGAACTTTACATTTTGATTTGGTTTTCTCTTTTTCCTGTCAGTTTCCTGTGTGTTTTACAAACACACGAAGTCACAGAATGTTAGCATGGGGTGGGAACACACCTCGTCAAATTTTACAGAAGAGGCAACTGAGGTTTGGAGAGGTTACGATTTGCCCAAGGTCAAATAAGCTAATAAGAAACAGATCTGGGGCCAGAATATGGCCCAGGGTTGTCTCCTTCACAATTTAGGTCTTAGGGGATGGGGATGAATGCTCGATCTCTTTATATCTTTCCTGTGGGGGAGTGTTGGCATTAACAGCAGGAGGACTCTGTTCAGGACTCTTTTGAAGAAATCTGTAAAACAAGTACTCATCCCGAAATTCATACTCATTGGTTATGTGTTGGATGACTCCTCCTTGCACCAGCCTGTCTCCATATATCACAGCTTCCCCACGGTCGGAGGCAAGGCCGACTTCAATGAGCCAGTTCACCAGGTCACAGCCACAGAAGGTCCCAGTAGATGTCTTTGCACCACACCTGTATGTCAAAGGAATGATTCACCCATATGTTCTGTAAACCTGGTATCAGCACTGCATGATAGAGGACAAGCAAGGAAAAACAGGAGACAGGGAAACACAGCATGATAGTTAAAAGTGTGGCAGGAATGAAACTCTTCTGAATATAAAGGGTTTGTTAACTCATCCGACCCTAGAAAGACCCACCAGGAAAAAAAAAAATGCCGATAATGCTTGTGAAAACAGAAACATGTAAAAAAAAAAAAAAAGAAAAAAGAGACAGTGTAAATGCATCTACAAAGAAGCATTCTTTTTTATAGTAGCTAGCTGGCTATAACCAGATCTATTCTGTAGACAGTTGAATATTACTTATTTTATGATATACTCTTAGGTATAATAAGTAATTGAATAGTCTCAGGAACATTAAATGATATGTTTTTACGAGCTCTTAAAAAGTGACTACTTTCACTAAACTACTCAAATCTCACTTCATTATTTTCTGTTTATCACACTGCCCACAAATAGTCTTTCTTCTTGCCTTCATCAGCAAGGCAATCTTACTGATATTTGTCAGGAATTCGGCGCATTAGGAAGGAAGGAAAGAATAAGTGTGATCTGTCTTGCCATAAATCTAAGGTCTTTAAAATGTGCTTTGATTATGAATCTATTTCTTGATTATTTAAAATTTGTCTTCCTAATGCAAATGTGGGGTGCCTCAGGTACGAATAAATAAACAAGAGGAAGAGAAGTGTGAAAGAAGCAATTAGATGAACTCTTAATATTTTCATACAAATATGCAATAGACAACATGAATCTGTCCACAAGCATCAGTCAAGCTGTAAAACCTAAAGTGCTTGACAACAGGAAACAGTGGATGAAAATCAAGACGAGATGAGAAGTAAGTGACAAAAATTTTAAAGCGTTTAACCACTAATGAATATAGAGTTTCACATAGAAATTAGAGAAGAGGCTAATATCCATGAAGGATCTTCTCAAGTACATAAGTCAAAATGTTTTAACATCAGTAGTTTGCTTAGTAATAAGGTATCTTAATTTATGCTTTACAACTACAAACATCACCTGGAATATTATGACCTCTGTCTGATCCTTCTCCCTGCTTGCTGATTTTTAATTTATAGCCCAACACCTTATATCCCTGACACCAACTGGAGAATATTTGCTTCCTGATGACTGATCAGGCAGCTACAACCACAGCCCACAGAACTGCACAGAGTGGCAGAGAATGTGCCACCCTACAGGTCACAGGGCAGCACCACTACCAGCCAGCGCGCATTCGGCCGTCTGGGCGTGAGGCAGCCTGCCAACTGCAAGCGCTGTGCTTCCCACCTACGCAATCACAGTGGGCCTGGCAGAGCTGACGTGGAGCACCCTTTGTTCATCTCATCTCATCTCATCTCATCTCATCTCATCTCATCTCATCTCATTTCATTTCATTATTATTTGTTGAAGTTTATTTATTTATTTTGAGGGAGAGAAAGAGAGCACAAGCAAGGGAGGGGCAGAAAGAAAGGGGAGAGAGAGAGAGAGAGAGAGAGAGAGAATCCCAAGCAGGCTCCATGCTGTCAGCGCAGAGCCCAAGGTGGAGTTCGAACCCACAAACCGTGAGATCATGACGTGAGCTGAAACCAAGAGTCAGGTGCTTAACCGACTGAGCCACCCCATCCAGGAGCCCCCCTTTAATTTTAAGAAGCAACTGTAAATTGTTGAAACTGTCCATTAGTGGAACTTTGAAATAATTTTGTTTGGCTCTTTAGCTAACTTTTCTTCATAGTTTACCATTTCCAGAAACCGGGCTAGGACCCTCGTACAGATTTTGCTATCCGATTCAAAAACATGCTATCTAATTTTAAAGAAGAGGAAAATTAAGGTTTAGACAACTGAACTTGCCCAATGATGTCACATAGCTAATAAGTAGCAGATTCAGGAGCTGACTTCTAGTATCAGTGCCCAGTGAGTCCCCTTTCCACTAACTGTCCCAGGCTACCTGTTTCTAAACAAATATAGTGGCATAGGATATGTGTACATATATCATCCTGAATGGCAATTTCAAATTGGCGGCTATAGACATAAAAGGACAAATTTCATTTCATTTTCTTGACAATGTCATTAATAATATGAAATAACATACCACTAGGAGATGGAGAATAGAAAGTCACTTCTAAATCCAGTGTATCTCCCGGTTTTGTGAGAGACACTAACGGCCAACATGAAGTGAATGTTAATATTTTACTACATTTTCGTTCATTCTAAATTAGTTTTCACATTTTATATGGAAATCGGAAGTTCTATAACTTCTAAAAAGTGTAAGAATCTTACATATGCTGTTTTAAAACAATTTTTTTTAACATTTATTTATTTTTGAAAGACAGAGAGAGACAGCATGAGTGGGGGGAAGGGAGGGGCAGAGAGAGAGGGAGACACAGAATCCGAAGCAGGATCCAGGCTCTGAGGCTGTCAGCACAGAGCCCGACACGGGGCTCGAACCCACGCACAGTGAGATCATGACCTGAGCTGAAGTTGGATGCTTAACTGATTAAGCTACCCAGGTACCCCAGTATATGCTGTTTCTTTTTTCAAATTTTGTTAAAAAGCATTTTTGTTTATTTTTGAGAGAGTCACAGAGTGCAAGTGGGGGAGGGGCAGAGAGCGAGGGAGACACAGAATCTGAAGCAGGCTCCAGGCTCTGAGCTGTCAGCACAGAGCCCGACATGGGGCTGGATCATGACCTGAGCTGAAAGTCCGACGCCCAAACAACTGAGCCACCCAGGTGCCCCAGTATATGCTGTTTCTTAAACTATAAACTGACTGTTTTAACTTTTACATGTAATTGTGCTATTGAAAAAAAAAAAAAAACCAACCATATAGTTAATTACAACCACATTACTTAGCCTGTTACAAACCAGAATTAATCATCTAAAATATAATTATCTGGAATTTGTACTTGCCTTCTTTCCTTGACAATGTTTCGGATACACAGATCACGATGATAATGGATAAATTGTTGACAGGTCATTTTTATTTCCTCAGGAACAGGAGAACCCCTGTTGTCTGTTGTATCTTTATTATTCCATAGGAACTCAAGTCTAAAAGCCAAAATTTAAGGAGGTCACTTTTAAGGAATGAAAAGCACTCAGAGAGAACCCCTTCCTGCTTATCACCCCATCGACACAGCTCTTCCAAAGCGGTCATCGACAACATCCACGTGCTGTTAGTGTCCGAAGCAAAGACCTAACCCGCACTTGGTTTCCTGGTCCAAGCAGGTGGAGACTTGAACATTTTATAAGCCATCCAAACATATTTGATCTATTTCAGTTTCTACCAAAAAAATGAAGTTCTTTCCTTACTCCACATTCTACTGTTTTAAGTGGCAAAAATAACTTACAGAGATCAAGTATTTTATTTAATCATTCTCCAATTTCAGTACCAGAGAGACAAATACTGGGCTCTGGAATACAGCATCATTCTGTTTCTGCCAGCTCAGACGATACATGTGTTGACCATTTTAACTGATCAACATTATGAGCTGATAACTAAGTTCAATGACTTTCCTATTACGCTTTTCCTCCTTCATGAAATGAAGCAACTATGTCTTAATAGTGTGATGATGTTAATGACGACAAAAAAAAAGTAGAAGAAAGAACGGTGACCACATACTGGGCACTTTTTAGGTAGTGGATAGGATAAATTCCATTAGCACTTCTAGTTTCTACTGAGTTTGATTTTGAAAACAAATGAGAGTAACAAAGATGTGTGCCTCCCCTTCCTTCCACTCCTGAGTTGCAGAATTCCCATTTCATTATTTCTTTTAAAGAAGTTACTAATCTGAATCCAAAGAAACTCATCACCAAGCTAATAAAAAAAATTTAGAAAGAAGGGATTTGAGTTTTCTATAAATTGTCAGCTTAATAGAGAAATCCTATTGTCAAAGGAGAATCTATATTGTCAAATACAGACCTTTGGGGATGCACAATCTACCACTTCCATCCCTAAATATATTTTTCACGTTTCACTTTACTTTATGTAGTTAATGGCATAGATAGAAGTCCTCATCCATCAGGGCACCTGGGTGGCTCAGTCGGTCAACTTCAGCTCAGGTCATGATCTCACAGTTTGTGGGTTCGAGCCCCGCATCAGGCTCTCTGCTGTCAGTGCAGGGCCCGCTTTGGATCTTCTGCCCCCCTCTGTCCCTCCCCCTGGTGTTCTCTCTCTCTCTCTCTCAAAAATAAATAAACATGAAAAAAAAAGTTCTCACCCATCAATTCTCGTTGAAATGCCAATGACAATGTGGGAGTAATAAGAGTTTTTCTAAAGTTTTCTCTGCAATTATTTATTTGTTTAAAGTTTATTTTTCTTTATCTTGAGAAAGAGGGAGAGAACAGGTGCGAGCTGGTAGGGGGCAAAGAGAGAGAATCCCAAGCAGGCTCTGCACCAGCAGTGTAGAGCCTGACGTGGGGCTCAAACCCATGAACCGTGAGAGCATGACCTGAGCTGAAACTAAGATTTGGAGGCTTTAACTAACTGAGCCACCCAGGTGCCCCTTCTCTGCAATTATTTACAACAAATGTGTGAATCAACACAATGTTTGGTTTAATCTTTCTGTGGTCTAGCAATTACTATAGGTTTAAAAATATCAGTATGTTAATAGAATGGCCTTGTCATTACTTTTACAGGTATAGATTTCTTTCTAAAATTTTTTAATGTTTATTTTTGAGGGAAAGAGACAGAGCATGAGCAGAAGAGGGGCAGAGAGAGAGGGAGACACAGAATCCAAAGCAGGCTCCAGGCTCTGAGCCGTCAGCACAGAGCCCGATGCAGGGTTCGAACCCACAAACCATGAGATCATGAACTGAGCCAAAGTCGGACGGACGTTTACCCGGCTGAGCCACCCAGGTGTCCCCAGATATAGATTTATTTCAAAACTAAATTTACCTTCTTTTGAAAGGTAGAATGATTAAATGTTTGTCCAATCCAAAGATGCCAAAGGAAATAAATCCCTATGGAAGAAGAAAGGTTACAGTCATGAGTTCAACAGTAGAATGTTAAGACTGAGGAATTATGGAAGCCACCATATGTTTAGTGCCGGGGGGAAGCTAACCTAGAGTGATTAGAGCAGTATTTTAAATGGACCACACAAGGCAGGTCCTCTAAAGTTCAGTGTCTGGAGGCAGGTATGATACTTGGCTGCCTCTTCTTAGTCATGTGTCCTACTTAGTTAGGTTGGATCATTGACTTAACCCAGGGCTGAGCCGCCACATCTGTATTCTAGCTCACTGAAGAAAAATGAAAACATTTAAGAGCTTCATGTCTTTGTTTTCCCTTTTGAAAAAAGAAAATAAGTGATCTCCCGTTGTGCTTCGGTGTTTATTATATTTCCGTTAACACTTCAGCAAGTAGAGAATTACATAGTGTCTGATTACAGTGAAGTCACTGAACAAACTTTATGTGACATGAAATTGGCTAGGTGCTTAGGGAAAGGGTTTGAGGGATTTGGGGGTGATGAGGAAAACTGGCACCAGAAAGCGGCCACAGGTAAGGACGATTGGAATTGCCTGGGGAGACAGAAGGTTGGCAACTGCCATTTGCCAGGCACAGTGGGTTAAGGATCTCAGTGCAGGCTGGTGGGCGGTAGGGTGGACAATGCGATATACTGCAAGAAGGATCTACCTTGCTCTACCTCCAAACTATAAACAGCCAAAAAGGAATGACCTTACTATAACACCTATATGGGAGGGGGTGGGGAGTGTTTGTATAACTCTCCCTCTCTCTCTCTCTCTCCTTTGAAACGCTTGGGCCATTAGCTATGGGGGCATCATCTCAAATGCAACATTCCTAACGTTAGCTTCTTCATTTGTGAAGCTTTCTCAGTTCCAGTCCTGGGGTGACAGCCTGGAGTGGGCTTCTTGAAATCAAAAGGCTGAGTGAGACTACGAGTTCTGAACCTAGGATTTTATAGTTCTTGGGTACAAAAATCAGATCTTAGATTCACAAAGTGAGGTGGGCATCATGTAGCCTGGGATACTCAAGCCAGTCTGTAATAAACTGATTAGGTCACTTATCTATCTAGACGTAGTCTTTTTGCCCCCACCATCATGGCAAAACAAACTGGAAATATTTCCAGAAAGTAATGTTAGGGTAAAATGTGCAGGAATGTCTACTAATAAATGCTAACTGACTCAGGTAGTCGATTATTTCAGGTTTAATAGGCAAAATCAGTGATTTCAAACAGAGTTGTTTTTTTCAACCTGATACTTAATCTGTGGGACTAATACTCTTTCTTTATTAAAAAGTAAGAGATTGAAAACAGAATCACACTTTGAAATTTTCACATAAAAATATTTTCCCAATACGTAAAATGTCGTTTATTCTTCAATATCCATTTTATTAGTGACGTAAAGACAACAGCACCCATCATATTAGTTCTTCGTGGAATTTTAGTTCCTAATTTTTAAAACCGGGAATGATAATGCCACTTGGTTGGTGTTCCTGTGACATCTAAGTAAGAGGACTAATGTAAAATCCTTAATAATGGTTGGCATTTAGACTGTCAAGGAATGGTAACTACGATCCCTGGCCCAAGTGTATTTATCCATCACGTGATTTTCTAACAAAGATTTAAGCACCTATCGTTCGAGAAACATCAACAAGTAAATGAAATGATGTTCATCAATTTAAGTGACTCGACTAAGGGACTCAGAGAAGGGAAGTCTTTTTTCCCAAAGTGACTTATTAAGACCATAACAAAGTTTCAAAAGAAGTTGGGACATCTTGTCCCTGCTTAACTGATCACTCGTCATTTTAAAACCAAAGCAAAAAACGATTTGGTGTTTGTGACTGAAACACTCAATGTGCATTCTGATGACGAGAACCAACATGGAGATCGGATGCAGCTGTCAGCTGTCACGCAGGCCGGCAGCTGGCGAACCAACTAAACCCTTTTGATTTAAAAGAAAACAACAACATCCGCACCACTACCCCCCAAACAACCCATCCAGGAAAACAAAAAAGCCCTCAAAGTTCTCAGTACATAAATACCTGGCCAAAGTTAAACACAGCACAGAAAAACTGTAGCTCAACATATAGCCTTCCAGGTTCTTGGTTGAATAGCCACCATAAACAACTGGAAAGATTCTGTAAAGGAAGGTGAAAATAGTATTTTAAAATGAAGCTAGCTAATCATTTCTTTCTATCCAGAACACAGTACAATAACTTATCTGCTTAATAATTGGGGGGAGGGGGGGAGACTAAAAGGAAAAACACCGAGAGAATATAGAGGCTTTGTCTTTTGAACAAGAGGTTTCAACCTTCCTCCTGACAGATGTCACTCAAACAGCATCTAATTTGATCAGATCCGAAGCAAGAAGACATGCGCCATAATACGGAAGCTTACATAATATATCAGGACTGCCAACCAGCCTAAGACAGGACTGATTTTAAAATTAGTTCTACACAATGAAAACAATCACATCACTAAGCAGCAGTTCTTGGCAGCATTTCTTACTGTTTGATTTTTGTTCTTTTTTTTCAATAATTTTTTTAATGTTTATTTATTTTTGAGAGAGAGAGAGAGAGACAGAGGGAAAGTAGAGGAGTGGCAGACAGAGAGGGAGACACAATCCAAAGCAGGCTCCAGGCTCTGAGCTGTCAGCATGGAACCCGATGCAGGGCTTGAACCCATGAACCATGAGATTGTGATCTGGGCCGAAGTCGGACGCCCAACCAGCTGACCCACCCCGGTGCCCCTTTTTGATTTTTGTTCTTAAACAGCAGTTAAAATGGTGCTGGCTGACAGCATTCGATGTAATGAACATCCCAATGTAAAAAGGTTTCTTCATTGGTTATATATATGGTCCATCTCCCATCTAGGGAGGACCCAGGCAAGGTACATTTGAACCATCTTAAAGAATTATATAATAAATGATAATTCACACAAGAGGACATAAAACTGATTTTAAAATCCCTTAGTAATCAAAGAAACGCATTTAGAAAATAAAGGGCTTGGGGCGCCTGGGTGGCGCAGTCGCTTAAGCGTCCGACTTCAGCCAGGTCACGATCTCGCGGTCCGTGAGTTCGAGCCCCGCGTCGGGCTCAGGGCTGATGGCTCAGAGCCTGGAGCCTGTTTCCGATTCTGTGTCTCCCTCTCTCTCTGCCCCTCCCCCGTTCATGCTCTGTCTCTCTCTGTCCCAAAAATAAATAAACGTTGAAAAAAAAATGTTTAAAAAAAAAAAAAAGAAAAGAAAGGGCTATATTTCACTCATAAAGTTATCAAACTTTAAAATTCATAACATTCAGGGGCGCCTGGGTGGCTCAGTTGGTAGGGGTCCAATTCTTGATTTCAGCTTAGGTCATGATCTCACGGTTCGTGGGTTTAAGCTCTCTGTCTCCTTCTCTCTTTGCCCCTTCCCCACTCTCTCTCTCTCTCTCTGTGTCTCAAATAAATAAACATTAAAAAAAATAAAATTCGGGGCGCCTGGGTGGCGCAGTCGGTTGAGCGTCTGACTTCAGCCCGGTCACGATCTTGCGGTCCGTGAGTTCGAGCCCCGTGTCAGGCTCTGGGCTGATGGCTCAGAGCCTGGAGCCTGTTTCCGATTCTGTGTCTCTCTCTCTCTCTGCCCCTCCCCCATTCATGCTCTGTCTCTCTCTGTCCCAAAAATAAATAAACGTTGAAAAAAAAATTTAAAAAAAAATAAATAAATAAAATTCATAACATTCAGTGCTGGTGGGAGTCCTTTTACAAATCTATACTACTCCTTCCGAACACAATTTTGTAGAATGCATCCAGGGGCACAGAAATCGTTATACTCTTTGATCCAGGTCTCCCAAGTCTGAGACTCTATCATAATGAAATACTGCATGGAGATGTTTATTTGAGCATTTGGGAAAACTAGGAATAATCATCCATAAGGAAGTGGTTGGATAAATTACAATGTATCTCCTCTACTGTTTACTGAGGAGCCATTTAAAGTAACAGTTACCAACAACTACCTAGCAAAAAGAAAATGACTGACACAAGTGACAAAGCAGAGTATAAATCTCTAGGTACACTTTAGAACCACGAAAAATGTATGAAAAAAGAGAAGGCAGTGATTGTGCAAATATCTATGGCATGAAGTGGTTATGCTCTTTTCGTAATTAAAAATTCTTTCTAAAAGTTTATCTTCTGGGAGGCCACGTAGGCATTTAGTCACTGAGTGGCCCTGCACACAGCGTGGAGATACCCGGTTTTACCAAATTCTAGGTTCAGAGCATAGAATGAGGAAATGACTCTAAGCAACATAGGCTGTTGGGCCATTTAGGTGACAGGGTGCTGTGAACCCTTCTTGCCCCCTTCCCCACCAAACTGCTCAAGATGGGGATTCGGATTGGCCTCGCTGCCACGCCCCGAAGCAGGAACTAAGTTTCTCCCAGATGCCTGAATAAAATCTTTGCCAAACATTTAAAGAAATGGCCCCAAAACAAAATCAGAAGAAACATTTACAGCAAACAGGCCAATAATGAGAAGTAAACACAGCAACACATGTCGAGCCAGTTGCTGGTCTCCACTCTGTAGATACTGCTCCTCTTCCTGGACTAACATGCAGCTCTGGGAGTTACAGCGACTCACACAATGCTCATCTATAAGACAGTAAGTACAACAATTTGTAATCAGAGCTTTTTATTTGAATGCATTTCAAATTCATAATGACTTTCGAAGCAAACCAGCACATATGCACATTCAGCTCAGAATCAGTGTATTATTTTAGATGAAATCTGAGGAAGGCTCCTTCATGTGGTTTCAGGAGAGTTGGACTTGTCAAGTGTTTTTATCTGAAAACTACAAGTAGTATGCCATAGTTCCCGTCTACACTATTCGATGGTGTTAATATATACATACATACATACAGACCAGGCTTACTGTATATACTTATAGAATTTTTCTACACCAAGATATACCCAAATAATTTTCATCAACGTAGGATCATACTACACAGACAATTTGGCAGCCTGCTTTCTTTTTACTTAGCAACACTATGCACCTCCCCCATGCATGCCGTTAGCTGTTGTTACCGCCATTAGCTATATATTATAACCCTCTATGTATCTTAATTTCTTTTTTTTAAGACTAAATTAATAACTTGTGTTTCATCTATAGCAAATCTGCATATTGGTCACGAATATCCTGTTTTGGCTAACTGTAACACAAACTTAATTATTCCCCTTTGCCTTTCATTCAAGAGTTTAAAATCTGCCTTAGAAAAGACCTTTAAGAAAGCAAATAAAAACTGTTATACACTGTTCTGTTCACATACAGAACCAAGTCCAAATCACAGATACGAACGACCCTTATGTGGCCTAGAGTAGAGGAGAAGGGCCTTTCCCAAGAAACCTCTGTTCTCCTGCCTCAGCTCCACCATGTACATGGTCTCAAAAGCAGGGGAAAACATTTTCTTTTTACCAAATGGATGTCTAGCCTAACACACAGTCTGATTTTAAACAGCGAAAGATGAAAAACACAATATTATAGCTCTCAACCCTCAAGGTAACAACAAAAATTTGTATTTCCCACAGCCACTTTTTAGAAAAAGACACATGGCGTCCTTAAACACGGTCTAACATCACAGCTATGGCATGCAGAAGTGTGCTGTGCTAAGTAAAAAGAAAGCAGGCTGCCAAACCATTGCTGTGGTGTGGTCCTATTTTAATAAGAATTATTCGTGTATAGCTTGGTATAGAAAAATTCTACCGGTATAACATAATAAATCTGGTCTCAAAATATCGTGTACCGATATGACAAAAATGGATAAAAATGCATTTTACTATCTTCCATTTGCCCCTTTTCCACATCATAATATTGATTTTGCCTTTGTGCTGTACCGGTGTTTTGGGGATGAGGAACTAACTATACTATCAGACTCAGAATTCTCACTTGTCCATGGTCTGATTTCTTTTCCCCTTTTTTTGTTTCAGGCTTAGGAATGATACTAAATTGGATGAGTAGACAACGTCCATAGATGATGGCTTTCCTTCTATGTAAGTTTTGCAAAAGAGGATCAGAAAATGTAAGAAGCTCCTATAAAAGAGTTTTTCAGGAGTCAGCGTTATTAACGAAGAACATGGCAGATAAGCAAAGCAAAACAATTTTCAGAGACAAAAGAAATGTCAAATTAAATTACATGTTGAATTTGTCTATGGACTTTAGTATTAGGTATATTGTGTAGGGAGGAAAAAAAAAGAAGGAAAGCCTTGGGAATTATGATGTAAAGAAACATTAGTTTACAAAATTGGCACCCCAAAACTGAAAGACAGTTTAACTGAATGCCCAATGGGGTTTCCTATCAGAAAGCCAGCGAAGGCCCAACATCTGATATATTTTCACTTCTTCCTGGAGAAACGGGAGTTCCACGATTTAAAATCCATTCCTAGCCAGCAGCTGGCAGCCAAACATAAACCCTGCTGGACTAATAGCAACTGTTACCACTGCGACCGCTGTTTGCTGAGCGTTTACTATGTGCCCCACGTGCTGTGCTAGGTGATTTGCACACATGTTTATTTATAACCCTCACAGCTTTTATATAGAAATGAAATGCCTTTGGCAACAATACAGTTGACATATGCTTCATCATGAAGAGAGGGCTTTGGGGGGTTTCCCTTTCTAACTTGATTATAAATGAGCATAATTAGTTGACAGTGCATTGCAATTTCATGTAAGTGTGCTCGGTTGTTTTAAATAATTTGAATTCCATTGTGTATGCATGGGGATGGCCCAAGGCGGTGGCACGGGAAGACCCTGAACTCATCTCCCACAGACACACCAAATCTACCACCATCTATGCGATAACTCCCACCTGAAAAGAGCTGAAAACTAGCTGAGCAGCTTCCTCTGCAATGAGGGGAAAATGGCCCCATGGAGCCAGGTGGGAAAGGCAGAGCTATAGTCTTACCAAAACCCTCACCCCAGGGTGCAGCAACCCACAATAGGGAAGGCTCTCACAGGCTCAGAGCTTCTCCCTGAGAAGTGAGGGGTCTGTGCTCCATATCAGGTACCCTGACCCTGGGGACCTACACCAGACAGATGAGGCCCCAACAAAGTCTCATTCTGGAAACCAATAGGGCGTATGTCCAGGGGACCCAAGGGCTATGGGGAGCTCAGCAGGGACTCACCCGTCTGGGGAACCAGCACTGGTTTGAGAGATGACTGGATTATATGTGAAGGAGATTCAATTGTTAAAGATTCGCTGGAATTTTCCTTGAGGGGGAGAGTGCTGTTGGAGAGTGCCAGTTTTGGCACTCTCCCTCTCTTTCTAGGGCAGGCATGTATGGCTAAAACCAAGGCATGTCTCTCCCAGAATGCTCTTCTTCAGCATCGCTAAAATTGCAAGCGTGTCCCGCCCCCCCCCCCCCCCCATGCTCCTTCCTGGCACAGGCATGCCCCACACCCAACATTCTCCTGCAGCCTTGCTAAAGGCTGACGGATGAACTCAGCCCACAGAGAGGCCACTCTCATTTGCCTGGCTCTGGTGGCCGGAGGGGCCTGTACTCCTGGGCTCTATGGGTCTATAACAATTGGGAAGACAGTTCTGGACAGGACACCATATCCTGCACAACACACAGACAGTAGATTGAAACACACCCCCAGTCTGCACGTGGCAAAGACTCATTTATTTACCCCGGAACTTCAACCTGAGGGATAGGATTCAGGTTGGCCACACACCTAAAGGCACTCTCAGAGGATGTAGGCAAGGAGACACCATCTGCACCCACCCCCGCCCCCTACTTGGCCTCACCACAGCTTGCTAGTGTCTCCTAGACAGGATCTTTTACACTGGTCTCAAGCTCTGATTCTTGGCACCTGCTGCCCAGAGGATACCTTCAGATCTCCTGGTCTAGAGATCAGCAGGGTCTATGACTGTGGTCTCACAGAACTGTATATATTTGCATACTTGAAAAATTGCTGCCTGAGGGTCTGGCTTCCAATCAGCCTGAATCTAGGCGGTGGCCGAGATCACTCCCTTTGGAATGCTGACGGGACCTACCACACCCTCAACAACTGGGACTCTCAAGAATAAATCAGGCTACTTAGACAATCACAAAGGTTCTAGAGACAACCAAGAACTAGGACAGGGTCAAACACAGTGGTTATCGAAGTGAAGGGGGTTAGGGGAGGGTGAAAAGAGTGAAGGGGGTCAATGATGAGCGATGGTAACTAGACTTATTGTGGTGATGACTTTGTGATGTATACAAATATTGAATTATTATGCTGTACACCTTCTACTAATATAATGTCATATTCCAATTTGGGCACAAACAAAACCTTGAAATTCAGACCACAAATGTAATTCAGTCTCTTAGTCTATATGTCAAAGCTTATTACTTTTAAAGATTTTTCTTATTTTATGAGAAACGGTATATTTAAAGTATACAGATTTAAAATGTAATTAAGCACTGGCCCTGGAGGAAATGAGTTGAGGGGGAGTCTCAGCTGCTAAAATATGAAAAACATCTGAGGAAAAAAATGGCACTTGGGGCAAACTTCTTGGAGTTATCACGTGGGTTACATTTATTGGAAAATGTGTGTATAATTCTACCAGTTACTATAAGAACTTTTTTTTTCATGAATATTCTATCTATGCACAACTATTATCCTATTAGCACTCTTCCCCATCTTATTTGAGAATGCATAATCAGTCCAGCTTTCTAAGGAGAGAGGAATCTTCTGTTCCTTAAGCGCATCCTCACAGCCTGGAGGCACTTACTTTTCTCAGACGAAGGAGTCACAAGCCCACTGGTGCTTGTGTTTGCTACTGGCTCGGCGGATGGGCAGCATAATCCACCATTTCCCATGGAGCAGGAGCAGCAACCTATATAAATAAGACAGCATTCGAGAATAAGGACCAACCCCAGCAGAAATGAACAGCTTCGAGAAATGTCAAACAAAACAAAACAAAACAAACCCAAAACAAACCAAAAAAAAACAACCTGTTCTCTCTCTCTCTCTCTCTCTCTCACACACACACACACACACACACACACACACACACACACACACATACATTTCCCACGCAGCCACAATATTTTCACATGGGATCTATCAAGAAGAATTTGCACATGCTTATACAGAAGTTAACATTTAAATGGGGCAGACAAAAGATCAGCTCCTTTATATATTGTCTCCTTGTGGTATGAGACAACTCATGTTGTTTCATGAGTTACCACTGTGCTTTGAGAATTAAGCATCTGAACACTTTCTTAAAATAGAGCCTTTATTCCATCACTCCTTAAAAACATGCACGACTGCTCTATTGTTAACTGTAGTTAATTCAAACTCATTAGCTTGAATTTAAAAGGCTCGTGAGGACTTGGCCCCTCTCTCCCTATCCAACTGCCCCCACTACTCAACAAGGCCTTTCCCTTCTCTCAGGACAATTCTTCAGTGTCCTCCACAAATCCCATGTCTATCTGGGTCTCCGGACCTAGTTAGAAACACATACAATTCCCACTCTTATTAATTCACTGAAGTCCTCTCTTCCTTTACGTTCAGTTCAAGACTCACTTCTTTCAAGAATGTGTTTTCTATGCGTCTAGAAGATGCAGTAAAAACAATTATATTCTTTTGTTTTTTCAAATATATACAGCTGAAAATCTCTTGCTGCTTTATAGGTAGACTGGTTTACAGAAGTCACACCGAGAGACCTGCTATAGAGCTGTAACTTTTCCTCTACATAGTCAGAGAACACATGCAGTGTCCTTGCAACATTTCACACGTATATAAGACGTGGTGCTCTGTGACAATGGATTCGAATAGAATAATAACTTCAGTGATAAACTGCATTGAAATTTAATATGCTAGAAAAAGGAATAATGCCTAGGCTGAAACTTTCATTGACAATATGTTTCGATTCTTCAGTAATGTTCTTAACCAAAAAAAAAAAAAAAAAAAATGTTGAAGTATAAAAACTACAATGTAGAATAAACTATCACAAGCGTCTTTCTAAATTTAAGATAATGATGCCACCTCTCAAGGTGAAAATAGAACACAGCATAGTAGAAAAGAAAATACAGAGATCATCTGGCCTGGCCCTCCTATCTTCAGAAACTTGAAGGCTTATATCAGCTAAGATAACATTGTTCAGAAGACAGGTATAAAGCCAGCCGGTTCCAGTGACATACACGTAGGGCGTGAATGTACATGCATAATATCGCAGCCACCACAGAAAGTGAGATGGCCGTTTTTATCTTCTAACATACAAAGGATGTATAACTCGCCTGTTAGCTTTTTCTTTGCTAACTAAACCTTCAAGCTCCTATTAAAATAGGTTAATTTTCCTTTCAATCATGATTCTACATTTATAATGTGCCAATCACGGGTCTTGGACAAATGTGTGGCAAGAGGTAGAGGTGAACGATCTATGTTGGACTACTAAGGTTTGGGAGGCCAGGCTGGATATGTAATGTGTTATGTGTTAACACTACTAGCGAAGCAGAAGACGGCAGGATTTGGGGAAGGAGAATAACCACGTGGATCTTAAAACCTTTTCGCTGCGAACATCCATGAATAGGTAAATAAACACGTACTTTGCCATGGCAATTTGTAGGGCAGCTTCAGAAAATCGTGGTGTGTTTTACGCACCCATCCATCACCCCACCCATTTCGCAAATATTACTAAACACTTACAGTAAGCCTGATACCATGCTAGGTGCTGAGGCCATAACGTTGGGCAGGTCAGTCACAGCTCTTACTGTCAAGTGGGTTATACAGACTATTTGAAAGGCAATTATAAAACAATGTGATACAAGGAGAGGGAAATGTAAACACTGGGGAAGGTTTCCTATGGAACCATGCAATAGTTGTCCTCTGGCTCTTCATTTATTTACATTACAGGGCAAGTTAGTTTTCCTGCCAGAGATGATGATGACAAGGTTTAAAGAATATCTATGGTACACTTTACTAGTTATTTTTAAAATACAAGCATGCCGGCGGGTGGTGAGGGCACCTGGGTAGCTCAGTCGGTTAAGCGTCTGACTTTGGCTCCGGTCATGATCTCATGGTTTGTGGGTTCAAGCCCTGCATCAGGCTCCGCGCTGACAGCTCAGAGCCTGCTTCAGATCTTCTGTCCCATTCTCTCTCTGCCCCTCCCCCAGTGGTTCTCTCTCTCTCAAAATAAATAAATAAACTTAAAAAATTTTTAAAATACAGGTAGAGGTAGCAGCAAAAGGCTCTGGGCTTAAGACACTTGGTTTCGTGTTCCCCGCACAAGTTGTCAGGCTTTCTGTAGCCAGTTCTGAAACAGTCCTGGGGAAAGAAGGCATAGAGAGCCAGCCAGAGTGGTGGTCTTCAGGATCCTTTATAGGATCACTGAAAGAGTCCATAAAGAACGTGAGGAAGGAAAGGGTGATGGGCAGGATCAGAAAATACTGCAGACTTAGGGAAAGCAGCTTTTAAAATGTTAGTGAAAACATGAATAGAATCCTTGAGCCTCCATTTTAAAAGGAAATAGGTCAAGAAGGCTCAAAAGAATGAAATTCTGATGCTGTAATCGCAAAGGTTCTAACAAAAAAAAAATTAGTGAGCACCATTAATAATATGAACTAAATGAGTCCCGAGTGAGGCAGGGATAGTGTGTAAGTGAGGAGTTGGCAAACTACAGTCCTGTGTGGCAGGACCTGTCGTCCTATGTAGTAACATTGGCAGCATCAGATGGGGGAGCCAAGGCACCGGGAGCTTTGCCCCAGATCAAAGAGCAGGAGACTGTGGAGTCAGGATTTGAACCCAGCCAGTCTGGCTCCCATCTCTGTTTTTAGCTACTGTGCTATATACTTCCAGTTTGGGATGGAGGAAGGAAGAGAGGGAGAAGGGGGCAATGTAAAACGGTAAGATTTGTGGGGTTTTCTTTTTTTTTTTTAAGACAAAAATAGTTAAATTTTAAAGATTTTTCTCTTTCTTTCTCTCTCTTTTTATTGATATTTAGAACTAATAGGTTTTTTAGAATGTTTATTCTTTTTGAGAGAGAGAGAGAGAGAAAGAGAGCGAGCACAAGCAGGGGAGGGCAGAGAGGGGAACAGAGGATCCGAAGCGGGCTCTGTGCTGACAGTGGACAGGATGGAGAGCACGAAAGCAGGGAGCCCAGAAAGCCCGGAGCCTGGACAGCGGGGAGCCCAATGCGGGCTTGAACCCTAGAGCCACGAGATCATGACCTGAGCTGAAGTCAGACTGTGCCACCCGGCCGCCCCTACAGCTAACAGTTTTGCGATTAGTCATCCCTCTACTCCACAAAGCCCCTGAACAAAATAGGTACTGTCACTGACACTTCCTGGCACAATGTTTTACATCTATGAAACCTCCACATGCAGCAATGAATCCAAAATGCATACTCTGTTGCTGAGTTCCCTTCATGAATTGAAGCAAATCTCACAACAATTGTTGACACTTATTAACAAAGTTACTAGTTAAGATCATACTTTCACTTATACCAAGGATTGGCAGACATTTTCTATAAAGGACTAGATGATAAATACTGTAGGCTTGGCAGGCCCCTGGTCTCTGGTGAATGACTCAACTCTACCAGCATCAGCATGAAAGCAGCCATGGAAAATACACAAATAAGTGAGCACGGGTGTGTTCGAACAAAACATTATGAAAGCGGAATATGTAAGAACTGGGCCATACGAGGACAGTCAAGGGACCAGATTTGGCCTGCAGACTACAGTTTGCCAATTCCTACTAACTCTGTTTCATCAGGCCTCCCTTAATTCATTTTATTACGGTGCTTGCCTGATACAAGACTGTCAAGTTAACAAATGTTTTAAGTGCTGGGTTTCCTGGAAGGGGACTTCCTTCAGTTGTTACTTTTTCCTAAACTTTCAGGTCCAAAGAAGTCTTAGGATTTAACACAAGATGATCCTCACAAGAGACTTACAAACGCGAATCTAATGAAGAACCTGCAAGCTCTTTCTGCTCTTGACTATGATTCAAGTCCCTCATTTGACAAATACCTGTGATATTCCAGATAGGTCAAGGGAGTTTTCTGAAACGAAACACTCAGGATACACGCTATACAGGCATGGAAGTGTTTCTTTACATTTAAGGATCGTACCTGTTTCCGGGATAGAGCTTGTAAAAGGTTCCGGATCGTTTATCGGCACTGGACTCTCCTCAAAAGTGGTGTTCCCAGGCTCTGCTGCTTTGTGGCTCTGAGACTGGTCGAAGCCTTCATAGCGTCCCGCTTGGGTGGTGCGGTTCATACACATGAGTGATATGCCCGCTATCACAATGCTGCAGAACAGGGTGACTGCCGTGATGATCATCTGCCAGTTGTTGCAAAGACACGTTAGGACACTTTGCGTAATCCCATCTTTGATAATCTTAGTAGAATAGGTAAAGGGAACTTTTTCTGGTGGGAAATACAATATCCCCACAGCTACAAATGCTTTAGAACAGTAGTTCTAAAAAAAGACTAAGAGTATGAAAGGGATATAGGTTACTTGTAGAGAAACTAGGATTTGCTTGCAATCATGTAAGATTTCTAGATGCTTCTTTCACTGTACATCAATATCTTGGTTTCTTCTATAAGTAATCTAAATGACTACTCACAGGCCTTTTTTAATTTAAAGTTTTTGCTTGTTTTAATACCTAAGTTCAAGGGTACCTCAGCTGGAGACTCTGTTATGGTAATAATACTAAACATAAATAATTCTGGCTAATACTTATTGAGTACTAACTATATGCCAGCACTAGTCTAAGTCCTTTAAATGTATAATCTTATCTATTCTCACAACAACCCAATAAAGTTCAAAATTACAAAAAAGAAAAAAGGAGATAGGAAGTCAAAATCTTTTGACGGTCTTTTTAAAAACACACATCCTTGGAGCACCTGGATGGCTCAATCAGGTGAGCCTCCGACATCGGCTCAGGTCATGACCTCAGTTTGGTTTGTGAGTTCGAGCCCCACATCGGCTTGCTGTCAGCACAGAGCCCACTTCAGATCCTCTGTCCCCTTTTCTCTGCCTCTCTCCCACTTGCATTCTCTCAAAAATGAACACTAAAAAAAAAAAAAAAACCTATTTACAAACACACATCTTTGGGCCCTAGCCCTAGAGAATTCTGATCAGTAGATACATTAATCACTCTCTCCTCCAGTAGAGGAAACATAATCCATAAGTGAGTTTAAGAAGACCCAATAAGTTTTGGGGCACCTGAGTGGCTCAGTTGGTTGAGCATCCAACTCTTGATTTCAGCTCAGGTCATGATCTCACGGTGTGTGAGTTCAAGTCCCGTGTTGAACTCTGTGCTGACGCTGCTTGGGATTCTCTCTCTGCCCCTCCCCTGTTCACACGAGCACTCGCGTACTCTCTCTCAAAATAAATAAACTTAAAAAAAAAAAAAAAAGAAGAAGACCCAATAAGTTTGAAGCATTTGGAAATCCTTAGCACCAATGTGATGTGCAATAAATAAATAAACAGATTTGTAAAATAACTTTTAATGTACGTAGAGCAAAACACAGTAACAAGCTAGAAAGAGACATTCCCAAGAACAGAATTGTCCATAAACTCCTCTTACCTGCTCTTTTCCATAAAAGAAGGCCGAGTCAATGCTATCCCCATTATGTTTTCCAGTTATCAGAAGAACACCAACAAGGAGAGCAGGGATTCTGTAATGAGGGTTTGAGAGAGAAAAAGAGGATGAATAGGAACTGTACATATGGAAACACGTAAGCAAACAGAAAACTATCAACTTACCCCCAGCCAGATATTATGATGATTCCAACAGGAATTTGTACACTCTCTCTCTTTTTTAAAAGAAACAAAGAAACTGCCAGAAGGCCTATGAACAAGAAATAGAGATTGAAAGGCAGACAATTACTCTTGATGTTGACTGGACTTCATAGAACTTTAACCAAACTTATTTCAATGGTAGTCTGTGGGTTTTGCCCTAGAATTTACTCTTTCTAAAGAAATGCTGTCCCCAATATTTTGAAGCAAGATTTCCTCAAAATCACTCATGTTTTCCCTCCCGTGTCATTTTTTTTTTTGCTCAAATCTTCTTGTTTTATACATGAGGATTTTTTCAAAAGCCCAAATCATTTTATTCTTTTGACTGATATGTTTGGAATCTAAGTATATTTGTTTAAAAAAATGTAAGTGGATACAGAACAAGTCTAAAAATAAAAACACTCCCACTCTGCTGGTGGTAAGAAAGTATAGGCAATTCTCATACAGGTTTAATTTTTGGAAAATGACCCAAGTCTAAATGACAGATCTTAATACAAATATAATATGAACTTAATACAAAAACAAATGTTTTAAAACTCTTGAGCATACATTATACCATAAATCCAATTATTTATACAAGTAAAATTTAATCAATCCTACATGGTTATACAATCTTAGAACTTGGGAGTTGGAAGGAACCACTTTTAAATTAACACCTTCATTTTATAGCTATGGAAGCAAAGGTTTGCCCAAGCCACATAGCCAGCAGAGGGCAGGGCAGGACTACAAACCCAGGCTTCTGATCCAAGGTTAAGTCCAACTCTATCAGTTTCTAAAACTCAGATCCATGGACCCCTAGGGCTCTTAAGACATATCCTGCAGGGTCTAGAAATTTTTACGGACAGTTTAAATCTATCTGATATATTTTCATCGATAATCATCGAGATGCCCATCTAATAACCAAAGTATAGTCTCATGATTTTAGAGCTTACATTTGGTTTTACATTAAGTTTGAGCCAAATGAAGGCCAAATGATATCACAATGCATGGTCCAAGGGAAGGTTCTGTGGTAGTTTGAAGAGAGAAAAGCAGTGAGATGAACCAGGTCATAAATCCAAACACGAAAGTAAAGGCAAGCCACACTAAAAAAAACAAAAAAACAAAAACAAAAAAAACCCCTCACCAGAGAAATGAGTTCCATTTTTACATTCCAAGCTGTGATTCAGACTAGCAAAACAACATCCTTTGTCATGTCAATGAATGTTGCTAATTAGACTCACAGAGTCTGTAACTGGGACTCTCATCTGTGAATTTGCTTTGGTTTTAAAGTTGTATATTAGCTGTATATAAGGAATCCAGACTCCGATCCAAGATGGTACAGATTAAGTAACACTATGCTACGATAATACAAATCCACATTTTTAACCAATGTGTTAAAAAACACATTTGGACACTCTATAGTTCTAGGTTCTCAAAGTGTCAGGGAAACAAGGTACACAATAGTGTGCCAGCTGTGTTACGGTCATGAGGGTACTCTTTAAAGTTCTAAAGGTCATCATTCCTGCCTTATGAAACGATGGATATACCAATAGGCCCAGGCTAGCCCTGGATCTCTCTTGAGTTTCTGGCAGAAGCTTTGAGAGTTCCTGCCAGAATCAGTTAATCTCTTGAGGCCTTTTTTAACTCATTTGAAAAACAAAGGACTTCAACTAAACTAGGGTTTCCAAACTGTAGAGACTATAGGTGGTACAAAGGTGAAATTTTTTGACTAGTTTTGGGTTTGTTTGTTTTTTTTTTTTTTTAATTTTCAACGTTTATTTATATTTGAGAGAGAGAGAGAGAGAGAGAGAGAGAGAATATGAATGGGACAGGGGCAGAGAGAGAGAGACAGAGAGGCAGACACAGAATCTGAAGCAGGCTCCAGGCTCTGAGCTGTCTGAGTGGGGCTCGAACTCATGAACCATGAGATCATGACCTGAGCCGAAGTCAGACGTGCAACCCAAGCCACCTAGGCACTCCATATTTATTTTAACATGTACTTGAAAAACTAGCACACAAAACCTGGGATTTTATTTTATTTTCATTTTTTTTAATGTTTATTTATTTTTGAGAGAGAGAGACAGAGTGCAAGCAGGGAAGGGGCAGAGAGAGAGAGAGAGACAGAGACAGAGACAGAGAGAGACAGAGAGAATCCCAAGCAGGCTCTGAGCTGTCAGCACAGAGCCCAATGTGGGGCTTGAACTCACGAACTGCGAGATCATGACCTGAGCCAAAGTCGGATGCTTAACTGACTAAGCCACCCAGGCGGCCAAAACCTGGGATTTTAATATAAGGCTCAATTTATTAAAGTAAAAAAAGTGAGTAAATTTCTAGAGAAAAATAAAAAAAGGACAAGTGGTATGCAGATATGGCAAAAATTGTGAAGATGGGGGCATCTGGGTGGCTTAGTCGGTTAAGGGTCTGACTCTTGACTTTGGCTCAGGTCATGATCTCGTGATTTGTCAGTTCAAGTCCCACATCAGGCTGTGTGCCAACAGTGCAGAGCCTGCTTGAAATTCTGTCTTCCTCTCTCTCTGCCCCTCCCCTGCTTGCTCTCTCTCTCTCTCAAAATAAATAAACGTAAAAAAAATTGCAAAGACAGTATGCACATGAATGAAATTGGAAATGTTGAACAGATGATTTACAATGACACTTTAGATTTAAAATTCTGTTATAGCATAATAACAAGGGTTAAGGGGCACCTTCACTGGGATCCAGGAATTCAGAACAAGGTCTCTGGATAGATTTTGGCATGCATGCTTAAATAGGATTTCAAGGACACTTGGGGATTTTTGATATATTGATCTATTTGCTGTTCTCCTATTCATATGATAAGTTTACCATTAATAAACCTAAGTATTCGAGATCAAGTTGGTTCATCTGTATTTGTAAATAGAAATCTCTAGGCTCTTTTACTTGACATCTCATGAAAACTCTTAGGCTATGCAAGATGTGCACCAGCTGGATCCCAAGACCTGACCTTACTGCTCACATGCTTGTACTTACCCACATTTGTCCCACATTTTTCCTTAAACTCTTCTTTCCAACTTACCTCTTAACTCGGGCAAAGGATCCTACAGGCCTAACATCCCATGATGCAAACCGAAACTACCACTCAAGCAATAATGACTGCTCGAGGAAGAGCTCTGGTGACCCAGACCACCCACCCAGACCACTTTGAGTGAACCCCCTGACTCTCACCTGCGCAGATGAACCATGGAGTGACCTCTGGGATGATCAACATTTACCTTTACCTCATCATAACATTAAAATCTCCACCCAGGAAGGAGCACAGCCTCATTTACATAACATACAATGTACGTATAGCCACGTCTCCTGAAGGTGTGACCATGTGCTTGCCTCTACATACCATGACAAGGCTTCCCTATCTAAATATGCATCCTAACCCTAAATAAAAGGAACCCACTCACCCCTGCAGGGAGTCACAGCTTTGAAAGTTATGATCTCCTTATTTGTCGCAAATAAAGTTTCCTTTGTGCGACGACTCACCAGGTGTAGTTTCTATCTGTGACTCACCAAGGAGCGAACTCACCTTGGTTTAGGTACAGATATACTGCCTTTAGAAAGCGCACACCTTCTCCTGTTAGCACTGAATTTTTCATTCTATACTTTCTCCTCACATTGTTGCTTCACTTCAAAAGGCTATTGACTTGGAAGGGCCCTACTTGTGATCTTAAAGGCATGAAATCAAAGGCCTGTCCCTTGAAGCCACTTCCTGACACCTGCCTCCTAACAGTGACCATAACCAGTGCTTCCATTCTACCATTTTCCTCTTATGTGCCATTTTATGGGTTCACATCTTTGGTATGAATACAATACAGTCAGACAGAACGTTTCACAAACATACCGGAATGTATGCATCCAAATAAATATTATATACTTCAAAATGACAATATGCTAAAATAGTTGAATCCCTTTTTTGGAGCTAGTTGAAATGAGAAACAGTCTTTCTTACCGGGTACTCTTGTATTTCCATATCCTTTTATTCCTTACCTTTTCTTGTTCTCATATAACCACTTTTCCTTCTGTTTAATAATATAGTTCCAGTTGTTGACTGCCTAATATGTAGTAGGCATAAATACCCATATCTCATTCAGTTCTCAAAGTAACTCTGCAAGGTGTGATAACCCAGTCTCACAGATGAGGAAACTGAGGTTGTAAAAGTTAAGTCACTCGCTGAAGGCAGAGCCAGAATTTTTCACTCAGTTCTGTTGGACCCTATTGGTGATCTCGGGGACATACCTCACATGCCTCCTACTTGTCTGCCATTCCCTCCCTCCTTTCTTCACTTGCCTCCAGTACCTGATCTCTTGGTGTGTCCAAAGGCGAGCTGTGCTGACTGGGGCCGAGAGCCAAAGATCCTGAGGAAAAAGACCACGTGACCGGAAACCCCCTGAATCCAGTCAGGAATACAGTACACCAGGAAACAGCACAGCATTGCTGACGGCCTGTGCTAGTGACAGTAGCAGCCGAGAGAATGCCTTAATCCTATCCTACTAGACTTCAAAAAGGTCAGCTCTCAGCTGAGAGCTTCTAATGACAAAAGACTTAAACTGCCATTTATGATCCAACTCACCTGTCCATAGGTAGGTGCTATAGAGGGAGCTGTACAATAGAACAAACACCAGAATTTGTCCAACAAAATTTTTTTCTTTCACAAAATTCCATATCATCATTCCAGCACAGACAATAGACTGAAGAAAAAATTATGAACAAAGTCAGTCATATTCATATGAGTCACATAAATGTTTTTATTCGCAGCAAATATAATTATTCACTTTAAAGGACTGCTGAACAATTATGCTAGCTATACTAAAGCTTCAAGTTTTATGATAAAACCCCTTTTTACACAGTCTTTAACAATGTACATAATTGAAACAGACAACATTCTAAATACTAACCTTATAATTATTAATGGGTTACACAAAAAATGCTAAACTTTTTTCCATTATAATTTGAGATATGCAACGATTTGACTAGAAGAATAAGATTGTGAGAGAATTCAACCTTTAGTGATTCAATTATTTCTATTAAAAATGTGAGAGAATTCAATCTTTAATGATTCAGTTATTTCTATTAAAAAATGCAAAATTATCACTGCCCACCATTATCAGCCTTTATATACAGTTCAAGACCTACTGTGGTATATAATAAATTAGGCATGAATTAATTGTAATCAAGTTGTAACTGACTGCATTCAGTAAAAAATACTTTTGACTTTATAACTGGAAAAACCCAGCGAAATAATTTTCTCCTCTACAGTAGAATAATCAATGAAAAAAGCATAATTCCAAATATCTATATGTTTACTAACCTGAGCGATGAGTAAATTAGTTGTAAGCATATGAGGGAGCTGTTTATATTTCTTACTCAAAAGAAGAATAGCCAGAGACCAGATCTTAAAGACAAAAGGTTCAAAAGTTACTTAGGTTTTTAAAACCTTAATAACTCCTTATCAAATAACTCATTGATTAGCTCTTTTTTGAGAGAGAGAGAGACTGCACACTGGTGTGCATAAGCAGAGGAGGGGCAGAGGGAGGAGGGGAGTGAGGATCTTAAGCAGGCTCCGCACCCAGTGCAGAGCCCCATGCGGGGCTCAAGCTCACCACCATGAGATCATGACCTGAGCGGAAATCAAGAGTCAGACGCTTAACTGACTGAGCCACCCAGATACCCTTTATTAGCTTCTTTAAAGGATTCTGTTTATCTTGGTTCAAAAGAAATTCCAGTATTTTACTTACTTTAATCTGCCTAGTTCCCTCCCAAAATATTAAGGTAAATTACTATATCCATGCTATATAAATAGCACGGAGATGTAACAACATAGATGGACCTAGAAGGTATTATGCTAAGTGAAATAAGTCAGACAGAGAAACATAAATAGTAAATGATTTCACTTCCATATGGAATCCCCAAAACAAACCAAATGAACAAACAAAACAGAAATGGACTCATAGATACAGGAAACTGTTGGCCATCAGAAGGGGGAGGAGTTGAGTGGTAGGTGAAACAGGTCAGGGGGACTGAAAAGTACAAATTTCCAGTTATGAAATAAATATGTCCTGGGGACTTAATGTACAGCATAGAAAACATAGTCAATAACATTGCAATAACTTTGAATAGTGACAAATGGTAACCAGTTTTATCATGGTGATCATTTCATAATGTATAAAAATATCAAATCACTATGATGTACTCCTGAAACTCATAATTATATATCATTTATACTTTGAAAAAAAAATGAGGAGATCCTATCACAAATTAACTGTTCAAAAATGACAGGGTCTTTAAGAACTAATGCCTTGACCAGGGCCATGTCCTAACTTTCCCTACTTTTGGCGGCTGGGGTAGCACACAGGTTCACCAACTATTCAGGAAAAGATCTTTAGCGGGAGATGCAGTTATAATGCATTATTCTAAGTTTTCCTCTTTTAAATGCCACCATACTGGCTCATAAAGTAACTAAATTCCAGGTAGTCTTATTTGGAACAACACACATTGCCCACCTTAAGATGAACTGTCTTGCATCCCTTATATTTAAAAGAATTGGGTTTCTATTCTCCCTCTAAAGTGGCCAGCTAAGGATGCTGGTAAATATCCTTCTTTCTTCTGCCCTCATTTCAATCAACATTTATATCATCTCTCTCCCCAATCCTCTTACCAAAGGGCACAGATTTTAACAATATGTAACAGAAGTGAAATTTCCTAAAAATTACATTAATCACACATTTATTTGTTGTCAGTATACATGTTCATCCCTATCTCCTTTCCCTTAACAGTAAAAGTTGTCTTCCCCCTGCCCCCCCATCCAGAATACCGCTTGAATTCCATAGGCAACATGAGCTACAGGATACTCTAGCCGTCAAATGTTTAGGTATTTAATTTGAACTAGATTCATCCAGAAAGCTTCATTAACATTAAATGGATGGACAGATGATCCCTTCCAACCATGATTCTACAACAGCTATTATTTGTATAGTGATTCACCATTTGCAGAGGCTTTTCACATATATTGTCTCATGTAATCCTTAAAACAATCCATGGAAATGGGTAAAATTAGTATCTCCAGCTCACAGCTGAGAAAACTGAAGTTTGGAGACACACAGCTAGTTTGTGACAGGGCAACAGTCCAAATCCAGGTCTGACTAAATCTCATGCCTTGTCTGCTGTATGACTAACTCTCAAAACAAGACACAACTAGCAAGGCTGATATGTACATTTTATGCGTAAGCTTTAGCTTTCTCTATTGCCTAAGAGATTTTTTTTAAATACATTTTAAATCCCTAACTTCCTGTTACCAAGCTATTCTCAAACTCATTCTGTGTTTTCATTCATTTTTACACTGAGACATACTTACCAAGGAGACAAGGCTGATAATACTTATATCAAAACTGACATTCTGGATGGCATACGCCAATGGCTTAGGGTCCATAGTGGGAAAGGTTAGTAACCAGGCAGAAACGTACATGATTGGTGCAGACACAAATGTGCTTATGACCATCCCTGAGGTTATCTGCAAAAAATGAAATCAAATTGAGGGTCACACTGTCGATAAACAATTACTCTAAACTTTAAATAGCCACACCACATGAAGACATTCTAAAATAAAAGAGTCAGTAAAAAGACATCACAAATTCCAGCATATTCTCTAATGCTGCATTCCCCATTTCTGAGAGTCCTTAAAAGAAAACACAGTTAAGTTCCTTTGGCTCTTCCAATCCATGCTCAATTAATATTTGTACATAACCAATACTAGACATCCCACGCTGATGGTAATCTTCTAGGTTCTAGACAGTAAACCATATTAATGATCTAATTAAACTGATGACCAGTTTCCTTCCACACTATTTCATAAAATATAGGGCAAAAAAATCGAAAAAAAAATTACCATGCAGATTAAATAATGGAACTAACCTTTGTTAAGTAATTTAGTTCCTTTGTTATAGTTCAAAAACATTTAGTCTAATACTGTAAGGAACATGTACAATATGCTTAGACAAGGCTAATAATTTGGTATTAATTAATTTTAGCTATTTACTGCAATTCATTATGTGGTGTTTTGCATCTGCTGGTTGAATTATCAGTGAATGAAACTTTTTTTTTTTTTACCCAAAATTTCAAAAGTTACCATTCTGTAGATAATCTCTAGGCTTCAGTATAAGTACAACAATGAAATATTTGAAATTTAAAAAGACTAATGAAAAAAGCAACGGCTGAGAAAAGACCCTGCATTAAATAACTACTATTACAGGATGTTACACGATGCCTCCTTATTTACAACGAAGTAGCTTACACATATCAAATTCTCATAAAAGAATGCTGATTTCTGTGTTTTAAAAATTCATTTTTCTCCTAACTGGACAGTCAAACTTAGAGAACAGTGTATACATACAATCTCGACTTCCATGTTGAACTGTGTTGCAAAGATAGCCACGCCTGGCGCTACAGGAAAGACGCCATACAAAAATGCGTAATTTGATAAACTTGTATGGTTCACTACACTGTCGCCCTTGTCCAGGAGTTCCACCATTTCTCTACACAGAAGTGGCAGCACCAGCCTGAAAAAAACAAGAAATGTGTCATTCACTTGACATCAAAGCATGCTGGTCCCCAAGGGGGAGATTGTTCTAGTGAACTTGGCATTAGGTTATTCTTCTTCTCCTGCCCAGAAGGAGTATCTATTTGCATGCATATATTCTCTGCATGCCTACTTGTGAACATTTTGAAAGAACCAAGAATTCAACTTGGAGCCATTTAAGTGTAATAATGTTCTCTTTTATTTTATTTATTCGTTTTGAAGGAGAGAGAGAGAGCACATGGGGGAGAGGGGCAGAGAGAAAGGGAGAGAGAAAATCCCAAGCAGGCTCCACACTGTTAGCACAGAGCCCTGATGTGGGGCTTGAAATCACTGGCCATAAGATCAACACCTGAGCATAAGTCGGACACACCCAACTGAGCCACCCAGGTGCCCTATTTTTAATTTTTTTAGAGAGAGAGATTGTACAGGGTATGGAGGGGGCAGAGGGCCAGAAAAAGTCTTTTTTCATAAGTTTTAAAATTTATTTTTGAGAGAGAGAGAGCACGTGTGCACGGGGGAGGGGGCAGGGGAGCAGAGAGAGGAAGAGAGTGCAGGGCCCTACTCGGGGCTCAAACTCGAGAACTATGAGATCATGACCTAACCTGAAATCAAGAGTCAGATACCCAACTGACTGAGCCACCCAGGTGCCCTGCCCTGAGAATCTTAAATAGGCTCCATGCTGTCAGCACAGCCACTGATGTGGGGCTCCATCAACCTCACCACCAATTGTGAGATCATAATCCGGGCTGAAATCAAGAGTTGGATGTTTGGGGCACCTGGGTGGCTGAGCTGGTTAAGTGTCCTACTCTTGATTTTGGCTCTGGTCATGATCTCGTGGTTCACTGGATGGAGCCCTGAGTTGAGCTCTGCGCGGACAGCACCGAGTTCCCTTGGAATTCTTTCTCTCTCTCTCTTTCTGCCCCTCCCCTGCTTGCTCAAACATACTCTCTCTCTTAAAATAAATGAATAAACATTAAAAAAAAAAAAAGAGTTGGACATTTAATCAACTGATGTTGATTAGGCATCAACCCGGATGCCCCTAAGTGTAACAACATTCTAAAAATACTTTCTGGGCACCTGGGTGGCTCAGTCAGTTAAGCATCTGACTGCTGCCCAGGTCACAATCTTGGGGTTCATGGGTTGGAGCCCCGTGTCGGGCTCTGTGCTGACAGCTCAGAGTCTGGAGCCTGTTGCGGATTCTGTGTCTCCCTCTCTTTCTCTGCCCCTCCCCAGCTCATGCTCTGTCTGTCTGTCTCTCTCTCAAAAACAAAATAAAAACATTAAAATTTTTTAATAAAAAAATAAAAATACTTTCAACATCAGAGATTAGGAGGAGAAAACTCAGTTTTTTTTCTACAAATAATTTCTTACAAAAAATGTGTAAAAGTTGTAGTTGTAGCTGCTGTTTCTTGTTTTCTTTACTAACAAACTGAAATGTTAAAAGAAAAAAAAGATTGAAAACCTGAGTAAACTTTTTCAAGAAAATTACTAAACTTCTTTTTGGAAAAAAACCCTGATCTTTATTATGATTTGGGGTTTAAACGTATTCAGGTATTGATAACAATGCTGTTCAATTAGATTCTGAAAGCCAACAGAAAAATATGTATCTTACAATTACTTCTGCATCATTGTAGAGACCAAAGGGTTTGGCAAAGGGAACTGAAACAATGAAGCAGAGCAGAGAAGTGGCGAAATCCAGACTTGGTGAAGAGTCAGTGATTAAACAGATCCTTCAGGATTCCATAGAAAGACCATATAAGTAAGGGAAGCTGAGCTGATGAAGCTCTTAAAAAGAACAAGGCCAGGGGCGCCTGGGTGGCTCAGTCGGTTAAGCGGCCGACTTCGGCTCAGGTCGTGATCTCGCTGTCCGTGAGTTCGAGCGCCGCGTCGGGCTCTGTGCTGACAGCTCAGAGCCTGGAGCCTGTTTCAGATTCTGTGTCTCCCTCTCTCTGACCCTCCCCTGTTCATGCTCTGTCTCTCTCTGTCTCAAAAATAAATAAACGTTAAAAAAGAAAAAAAAAAAAAAGGCCAGGCAGGTGATAACATTGTCCTAGTAGCACCTAGAGATATGCTCTATATAGAATGAAGAACTGCTCTTACATGTATTTTTTAATTAGAAAAAATAGATAAAGATATCTAATGGGGATCAAAGACCAAGAAAAAAAAATTTTTTTAAGGAAAAAGATTTTGTGGACACCCGGGTGGCTCAGTTGGTTAAGCGTCTGACTCTGGATTTCAGCTCAGCCCATGATCTCACGGTCTGTGGGTTCAAGTCCCATGTTGGGCTCCACACTGACCGTGTGGAGGCTGCTTGGGATTCTCTCTCTCTCTCTCTCTCTCTCTCTCTCTCTCTCTCTCTCAAAATAAATAAATAAACTTAAAAAAAAGACTTTTTAAATGAGAATATTTAAATTCTACTTATAAGTTGAAGTTGACAATCACTAGAACCATATTTATTACCGTGGCAATACTAATTAATTCTTTATTTCCAAGAAGAATACCACACCATAAATAATTTTCAAAAGTTATATTCATTTTTATTATTTTGAAAATATAGAGGCTATTTCATATTGCACTGCTCTTGTGAATTTAACTGTCTATACAAGAGATGATTTCAATAGTTAAGTATGCCCCAAGTGCCTTGGGGTAGTGTCACAGTAAAATTATGTCACCCGCACCATGAAATATAACTCCATGGCCAATGAGCTAAGTAAGCTGAAAAACTGTTGACTAAGAAACTGATAAAAGGAACTTTACTTGATAGGCTAGGATCAGAGGATTGGTAATAATCATTTGTACTGACTTACCTATATTTAGAAAGCTCAACCATCCACAGAATTATATTTTCCCCAAATTCATGAAAAAAAGCTTATATTCAAAATTATTGTTTTCCTCATGAGTAATAGGGTTTTAAAAGATTTAGAAAACTTAGAAATCCTGTAAAATTTCCTTTAAAAATATGATCAACTGGGACGTTAGTAGATATTAAGTAAATTTATATAAAAGTTAAAGAGAAACCAATAGTCTTCATTTTCTGTCGGGAAAATGGGAAGAATAATCTACACAGAATAAGGAAATAACTTTCCACAATATACCAACATCACATTTTCCTTCAAATCACAACTACTCAGTTAGGAGGCATTATTACTCTCAGATTATTTAAAGGAGAAAATAGTCATAGACACATCTAATGAATTGACTAAATAAGGCTTTCACAGAGGACAGTCCCCAAGTTAAGTAAGTGAAACTTACAGTTTAGCTGTGATGAGAAGAATCAGTACAATAAATGCTGACTTCTTCAGTTTCTTTATTTTCCCCACCATTGTAAGACCAAGATAAAATAGAGCTGATCCAGAAAAAGAGTTTGCAAGTCCATCAAGAAAATTTTCCATATATACGGGCACCTTTTGATCAAGAATAAAATTGAAGGCAATGCCAATGAAAACCATAAATACTATTGGGTTCTGTAAAACACGCAGAAGTCCAAGTCCTACAATTTTCACTTTGTTTTGAGAAGCATTTTGAGTGTCTTTCCACTTCTGGATTTCACAGAAGATAAACCCTATAGGGTTTAACATCATAAGAGATATTGGTGCCACCAAGTAAATGTACTGGAGATATTCTGGGTATGTAGTTTGATATAAGGCTTCAACTGCAAAACACGAATTAAAATTGTTTCAAAAATGATTACCACAGAAATGCATGAATAAATTATTCATATAATGTTTTCCATGATTAATTATAACATTTTAAATTAATCTAAATAGTGCACAATGACCTCATTAGCCTACTTTGGAAAAGTAAATTTTAATAATAAAGCTGAAAAGAAAAACACATTATATTAAATGATATTTAGCTTATAAAATGATCATCAACTTTAAAAAATTATCATTAGTGAGACCTACTAATTTTTATTATGTACAGGCTAAGAGTAGTCTCGATAAAAGGACAGAATTGTAGAATTATTAAAAGAAAACATCTAGTAAGAAATTAAACATTTAAGTAATAAGAGCGACAAGGTACTTTGGTTCCCTTGAGAGAGTTTCACTGGAGTGGGGAACTGAAGCCAGACTACAGAGGGTAGAGGAGAGGGGAGGAGACAGTGAACAAAAATATGAGCAATGAAAGAATAGAGTCCAAGGTATGGTGGAAAAGAAGTAAAAATGGGAGATGGCTCTCAGATAAAAAGCTGAGGAATCAGGGACTGGAGGTCCCTACGAAGTCCTAGAATGACAAGTAGTTGGAAGGTTAGGAGTTCAGAGTAAGTCAGATAGTGAGCTACTGAACTTAGTATTTCCCAGAAGACTAGGTCCCAGATGTGGCGTGGCAATTGATGGCTGAAAGGGTGTAAACATCACTGGAGACAGTGAAGTCAGGGAACTGAATGGGCAGAGAACTTAATGGGTAGTTCACACAGATGCTAAAGTCAAAGATAATGGCAAAACTTGGGAGTGGAGAGGATGACAATGAGCCAGATATTAAAGTCTTCACTAAATGAGGAGTGATCAGAATGAGGTCGGCAGATGACAGCAATGAGGATGAACGGTTGAGGCAGCATGAACCCCAAAGAAGCAGTTCTTGCAAAAGAGCAGAGAGTAATGGCCTGGCAGAGGTACAAGGAGGCTATGAGAATGCCAGCTCTGCCTACTATTGCTCATATAGGATGCAGGTGAAGAGAAAATAAGTGGTCTCCATTTGAGAGGAATAAGAAGGAATGAATGAATGCCTTTAGGAAAACCCAGTGTAGATGTTGAAGAATTAGGAATGAAAAGGTGATCTAAGGAATGTTTGGGAGGAGAATACAGTTGAGTACACAGTAGAACACATTTAATTAACACAAATTCAACTATGCTCTCTTAGGAAAACAAAAGCTTCATTTTCTCCCCATTGAGCATGTTCCCAAATGCAAACTAATCACTTCACTTGTTCATTGATGAACAACAATGCTAGAGAAAAAAATCTGGCTGTTTCAGACTTATGAGAAATGGTACAATATATACAAAGTATGTGTGCTGTATTCTGCAGGTGACTTAACAGATTTTCAAGAGTTTGCATGACTTTAGAACCTAACCAGTGCATAAAATGAGTCTCCTTGGAAGGGGGTGGGTGGGTTGGATCAGACTTCAAGCAGTTTGCTGGTGGATATGAGGGATAGTGGTCCGGTTTGGGGGTGGTCGGACCAACACAGAGCCTTAGAATAAGCAACCCGGTCTCCAGGCACATATTTGGCAATGAGTTCTGAAATTCAACCTACCACATATAAAGGTTGATTCATAAATGATTTGAGGTTGAGAAAGATTAAAAAAAAAAAAATGAACAGCCACAATCACTCGCAAAGACAGAGGCAATCATGTGCAAAAATGTGAAAGATTAGATTTCTCAATTTACATTAAGATAAAGTTTCACAGGTAGGAAACTATATTTGTTTACTTACTCAGGATACATAAGTTCAGTTAATGTCATGCACCTTTCCTGTAAAGTTACATAACTAGATTGTATAACCTTTAGAAGCCTACCTGGTTCTCATGAGCTAAAACCTACTTTTTTGTAGGATTCCATTCCTTTTTTATTTATTTTTTTTTAGCTAAGCACTTACAGAGCTCTATAATACCTCTGAAATGAAGCAGTGGCTAAACAAAACATATTTGATTACATAAAACATCACAAATTCTGCCCACTAATTTCCAAATTAGATACACGAGCTCTATCTGTATCTCTTAGTGGTGTTCTTTCACATTTCGTAAGATTTTATCTTTTAAGTAAAAAAAAAAAAAAGCAGCACTCTTGATAACTATTTCTAGACAGCTACACTTCTACTTAGATATTGCATCTCTAAGAGAAAGGCTTCCATACCTGCTCACCACTCAATTATTAAAACAGAGAGCATATTTTGGAAAGCCTTGTATTTTCAATCTGCGTACAAGAGTTTTCCCAAGTGGCCACTAAAATGCACAAAGTGTTTCCTTTGACAACTTTTATCACACAAATCCCCTTAAGGTCTTTTTCCAGAAATTTACCATTGCCAACATGCTAGCACTTAATCACCATAGGAAAATGGATTTTATTTTATTTTATTTTTTTCAACGTTTATTTATTTTTGGGACAGAGAGAGACAGAGCATGAACGGGCAAGGGGCAGAGAGAGAGGGAGACACAGAATCGGAAACAGGCTCCAGGCTCTGAGCCATCAGCCCAGAGCCCGACGCGGGGCTCCAACTCACGGACCGCGAGATCGTGACCTGGCTGAAGTCGGACGCTTAACCGACTGCGCCACCCAGGCGCCCCGGAAAATGGATTTTAGATTGTTTTACAAACTCAGTGCAGGGGCACGTGGGTGGCTCCTTCCGGTTAAGTGTCTGACTCCTGATTTCCTCTGCGGTGGCAGTACAGAGTCTGCTTGGGATTCTCTCTCTCCTCTCTCTGCCCCTCCCCTGCTCACGGTCTCTTGTTCTCTCCCTCTCTCTCAGAATGAATAAAAGAACATTAACAAAAATAAAAACTAAGAGCTCAATACAAATTTGAGCAGCAGCCTATCATTATCTATGGCTAAGCAATGACCACGTACTTTCTTCTCTTGCAGGATCTTTTGTATTTTCTCCTCTTGAACCACTAGTCAAAAATCTCAGAATTGGATTAATGTGTTTATCAACTTACATTCTTTTTTGGTTTTTCTTGACCACTCCCTTGATCCATTTTATTCACTGCCGACAGTATCTTCTAAATCTTACCTTTCAAAACTTAGGATTTTCCCACAGTGCTCACCTTCCACGGGAATCGCTCTAAAGCCTTTCTATTGGCATTCATAGTCCAGTCTCCACAAGGAGTCCCTTCCTCATGCAGCTCATCGCTCACTATTCTTTCGTGCAAAGCCTCCACTGGCGATTAATATCACAGTTTCCCCGGACAAACACCAGGGTCATAATTACAAGTTCTACACACTGATCATCATTCCCCAACTTGTTGAAGTCTCTCTTTCCTTACCTAAATCCTACCTATAGTTTAAGGCCTGTCTCAGGTACCAATGCTTCCTCCAGGTCTTCAGTCTATATCCTGGGTCTCCTCTCTGGATGGCTCTGGCACCTTGTTTCATGGAAGTTGTTTCTCACCACATTCTAAGTTCCCTGAAGGCACATTGTCATAACCCCCAGTCCCCAGCATGGTGCTGAACAAATCCAAAAAATATTTGCTGAATGGAATTAACATATCAATCAATGTCAAAGTTTTCAAAGTAAAAATGTATTATGTAGGGGTGCCTGGGTGGCTCAGTCAGTTGAGCATCCAACTCTTGATTTCAGCTCAGGTCATGGTCTCATGGTTTGTGAGATTGAGCTCCACGTCGGGCTCTGCGCTGACAGCTTGGAGCCTGCTTGGGATTCTCTCTCCCTTGCTCTCTGCCCCCCCCCCCACCACTTGTGCTCTCTCTCTTAAAATAATTTTTTTAAAAATGTATTTTGTAACACATAGCAATTTATATCTAATTGTTATCTCTTAAACCTGTTTCTTTTTGTACACAGGTTTTTTTTTCTTTTTTCTTATTCCAAGTATTTATAAAGCAGATTACTATTATTTTAAACCAGTTGGACAGGTATATGAAGGCAAAAAAAGGTACAATCTAGTGGGAGAGAGCAGAAAATTGGGAATGAATAAATAATTGCTAAATTACTAGAAGAATAAGGTTCAACATGGAAATTTCAGTCCAATTCTGCCATTCATTTGCATAATTAAAGTTATATATTTATCTATGAACTGGCAGTGTTTTGTTATCAATTGAAAGATGGTTTTTTTTGAAAGATGGTTTTTCAAATCTGAAAAACATATATGAAAGTAGTGACCTATACTAACAAATTTGATTTTTAATAATTATATCACTTATTAAGTTCTAATTAATTAATACTTACAAATAAGGCTCTTGGGCGGGAGGAGAGAATCCCACTATGAGGAACTAAGACAAAATTAGCCACCCACTGTGGCTCCTATTTTGATTCCTGCCAGGTTTCAATCCCTTGAAAATAACACTAAGACCCAGACAAGATCATTCTATTATTTAATGGCATATAGTTAAATGCTTCATTTCCTTTCTGTTTACAGCTCAAGCACTAGAGCATAATTATGATTAGTTGGGGTACTTACACTATCAGCATTGTTTAGAAGAATAAATTATAGGACTTAACTATGCCTTATTAGTATCTTGTAATGACAGAGGTAGGGAACCTTCTGATTTGCTGAAATCAACATTTCTTCTTGGTAGATTCTTGGTTTCTTCTGAGACTCATATTTCTTAAAGTACCTTTGAAAAGAATTGTTCTAAAAATGGCAAGCTTCTCTTTTAGTTGTTAAATGTACTGTAGCATTCTGTCATTTGAATATAGATAAATCATTTTAATGTAACTTCATAGACGGTTATAATTGTCATAATATACAGAAAAAGGAAACATGACTGTCCTTAATTTTCTTTCATTAACTTATACACCTTCTCCTGAATCACCTGTAAATTGGACTGATATTGTGCAACAAAAGCAGTCTTTAAAAGGACATTTTTTAATGTCCTATGATGCTTATCTGTTAACAAGAGAGTGGCAATACCTTGGGGGACACCACATAACAAACAGAAAGAAAGGGTCTTCTCTGTAGAGACACAGTCTTCTCTGTTTATCCTGAAAAAGTCCAGAAGGCAGATGGGCATGAAGCAGTAATAAATAAGCCCACTGGAGCACATACACAGCCCTACAGTTCTGTATCATACCTTCCAATCTGCAGATACGTGAGAAAGCACTTTTGTTTATACTATTGGTTTCTGGAAAGGTACTGTCTACAACCCAATGTTACAAGAGATCTTATATTATTTATAGTTTGAAAACAAAAAATGAGAACTCAAAATTTAGAAGGATAATCATCAGTAAAATTGGACGAGCACACTGCTAGGAACATGATTATTACCAGATTCAATGATCTAGTGTAGGACATAAGGAAAACAGTGATGAAAATAGCAGACTACATTTTTGATTTGGAGATTCTGTCTTAAAATGAAAATGGAGAACCCTCTTGCACTGTTGGTGGGAATGCAAACTGGTGCAGCTGCTCGGGAAAACAGTGTGGAGGTTCCTCAAAAAATTAAAAATAGATCTACCCTACGACCCAGCAATAGCACTACTAAGAATTTACCCAAGGGATACAGGAGTGCTGATTCATAGGGGTACACGTACTCCAATGTTTACAGCAGAGCTTTCAACAATAGCCAAATTATGGAAAGAGCCTAAATGTCCACCAACTGATGAATGGATAAAGATGTGGTTTATATATATAATGGAATACTACTTGGCAAGGAGAAAGAATGAAATCCTGCCATTTGTAGCAACGTGGATAGAATTGGAGGGTATTGTGCTAAGTGAAAGAAGTCAGAGAAAGATATCATGTTTTCACTCATATGTGGAACTTGAGAAACTTAACAGAAGACCATGGGGGAAGGGAAGGGGAAAAAATAGTTACAAACAGAGAGGGAGGAAGGAAACCATAAATACAAACTGAGGATTGACTGGGGGAGGGGGCGGGGAGGACAGGGGAAAATGGGTGATGGGCACGTGTTGGAATGAGCCCCCCAAACCAAGAGCACACTGTATACACTGTATGTTAGCCAACCTGACAATAAGTTATATTTTTAAAAAAATGGATAGCTCATCTAATAGGTCTTTTTCCACTGCTATTCATTTTATAGAACACTTTTAGATATATGACTATATCCACAATACTCAGGTCCTCACATTATAATACATGGTCAAATGTATCTTTGATTCTCTCTGACATTAATGGGTTACACAGGCTAGTTAGGTCTTCTGAAGATTACATGGGCATGTTATGTAACTGTGTGGCATAAGAGAATGCCCCAGGATTTAGAATCAAGAGGCCTAGGTTTGGATCTCAGTCACCTGTTAGCTGTGTGACCTGGGATAAGACAATCAAATCCCTGTAAGCCTGTCTCTTTATTTGAAAATGAGGATTACAAATATCTGCCCTACCTCAGATGAGATAAATATATGAGAAAATACTCTATAAACTATAAAGTTACAAACGTTAGTTCTGTTTAGTTATGGATTTACTAATCTATGAGAGCATGAAACTATATACTTCTAGATTATAGCTAAATTAAGATAATGTAATATTTGTTAAATACTTAACACTATGACACCAAGCCACTTGTAAGGTCCTTATGCCATAAATACCTTGACAAATTTACATTATTAATGCTCCTGAAGAGATGGACAAACACGTTGCTTGCTCTTTTATTTCCAGTTTTTATTTTAATGCTTGGTTCATCCTTAATTTTAAAATTCAGTATCCTTAAAGGAACACCTATATAGTTTCTATTTATAGCCCAGTCATCGAAGAGCCTACTCTCCCTCTCTCACAAACCTCCTGCTTTACTCACAGTTATTTAGTTTCTAAGATTTAGCTCCATTTCTGGTAAGCAAGATGAAGGAGGGCCAAAGGAGGAGAAAAAGGAAAATATATCCACTAGAATCCTTTTGGTGCCAGTGGTAAAATAATAACAATTTGGGGGGTGGGGAGAGTTTTAAAACTACTGAATAAGGAATCTGAAAGTTAATCGTAGTTTTCAGTTGTCTGTTTCATTACATTTCTTTCGGTCTCTGCTCAGAAGATATACCATCAGAGACGTCTTTACTGACCCCCTCATTCCTATCCAAACAACTTTGTTTTTATGGTACTTGCCATTACTTGATATTATTTTAATTTTAATGTTATTTTCACATTAAAGTGTAAATTCAATATGTACAAGAACTTTGTTGACAGGTGTATTTGCAGCAGCTGGCACAATCATTGGAACCTAACAGGTCCGTATGAATGAGTGAATGAATGAATGACTCTATCCACAATACTCAGGTCCTCACATTATGATACATGGTCAAAGCACAACATTAACTTTTAACTTAAAAATAAAAATATAAAAAGTAGCTACTAAGGAGATATTTGCTTAGTGGTAGGTGTTCTAAAAAAAAAAAAAAAAAAAAGGATATGTTCAAGATAACTCAATATCCCAAATTGGTATGTTTTATCAGGAAAACAAACACACATAGAAACATAAAGTTAGGCAGCCTAAAGAGTTGGAAAGGTTAAGAAGGAAGAGTTGAAGTGGTAAAAAAGCCTTCACCATTTTTGTTCTTAAACAAGAAGTTAACTCAATTGAAGTAAATTGACATTTTGAATAACAAGCCCAAAAACAAGCTTTAATATAAAACAATATGTATTCTAGATGGTAAGAAAAAGTCACTCATACATTTCCACTGATAACATTTAACAATAACTATTTTTATACACACATATGTCTATCTTTTTTATATAATTTAAATCAGAATCTGATCCCTTCTGGACCTGAACTTCTTTCATGTGATTATTGAGAAGAAAAAGAATATATTAGAAAGATGATTTAAAGTTTATTTGGATATGACTACTTATTTTAGGTCGACTCTTGAAGGAACTTCAAACTCTGAAGTTGAAGAAAGATACAATGAATCCTAATTTAAGAAATAGTTAAGAAAAAATATGAGAGATTTAAAAATTTTATTAAAAGATTTATTCCCTTTTGGGTGTAGGCACTGTGGGGTAGTACAAAGTACAGTGGTTTGGAATGAGGCTTTGTGATTTGTTTTAAGTAAACTCTACCCCCAAAGTGGAGCTTGCACTCATGACTCCAAGATCAAGATTCGCATACTCCACTGACTGAACCAGCCAAGTGCCCCAAGAGATTCTTTTAGATATAAGAATAAATATCTATCACTAACAAATGCTTAGATACATTAAAGGATTAAATTTTGCTACCTCCTAAAATATTTGAATTTTTTAAAAGGTTGAAAAGTACAATAACTTACCTATAGGATATCCCAATGCAAAGTCATTACTTTGTGTAGCAAAAATAGGGAATAGTCCAGCTTTGCTGAATCGACTATCAGGACTGGCAACCAGTAAGGTTAAGACACATACGATGAAAAATACGGAAGCTTTGGCAATCAAGATACTATATAGGAAAGACCAATCCACATTGGAAAAATTAAGTACAACCATATTTTTGAATAATAAAGCTGGAAGTGCAAATCTGGAGACAAAATTTCCCAGTCCTTTGGCCTGTGTTGATGTTATGACATTGGCTCTTCCTGCTATGTAGCCACAAAGGACTATGCCAAAGCATTCTAGTAAGGCTGGAAAAAGCCTTGTTATTGACATTGAAGGTGGGTCATTAGTGGAATTAAATCTATGCATCACTGTGGAGGAAAAAGTTTTGCTCATATTGACTGCAATGGTTAAGTTCTCTGCAGGTAAATTGGAAAAAGAATTCATTTTCGTTCACCCTCCAACTCCAACCAGATCTCTGGAAAGAAAGGAAAAAAGATTCAGTGTGACAATAAATCAGAAGACGAATTCTAGTTGAAAGCCTACACTGGCAAACCTAGACTTATCAAATGGCCAAATATGTATACTTTCTTCAACAACCAACAGAGAAAAATTACAATGAAAAAACAGGGGAGGGGGGGCGAGAGTGTTTGCTAACGATAACCTCTTTACTCTCAATGGTGGGTCAGCTCAAAATACTTATGTTGCTGTCCTATTTTCAGTATCAGACATGATTAAGATAAGATCCACAAATATGAGAGCTGCAGTGATACCCCATGGCTCTCTCCCATGATCCACACTTGAGCTCCACCTAGTGGGTAAGAGCTTGGGGCCCACAGAGTCTCTCCTGAATGTCTACCTGCATCCAAATTCCCTGGAAATTTCAGTTCTCAAGGCTACATACTGGACAGGAGAGTACTGCCTAGCCTGTGGTCATACTTGAGTAAAGGACAAGAAGAAAAATATAGTACAGTACCACATAACAACTTTATCTCTTCATCTGTGAAATGGCAATAATACTATCTACCTCACTGGGATTTGAGATGATTCAAGTCCCTTGTAATCACATCTGGCACAAAGTAATCACTTAACTTTTGGTAGTACATAAAAGAGAATGAAAAAAAAATGATGGCATCCTACCAGGCTACCCTTAGTTCCTTTTATACTAGCATCAGATATTTGCCTTCTTGAATGCCCCATAGTTCCCTTTGTGTCACAGGGACTTTGTACATGCTGTTCAGTCTAAAATGTTCTCTTCTCTACCTGCCATTCTCTATGTAATAACACCTGCTCACCCTCTAAATCATATAGTTCAGGAGTTTCTTCATCAGGTAAGGCTTCACTAACCCCATAGCCAAGTCTTTTCCAAATAGAATCAGATTCCTTACCCGTAGGCTACTTTTTGCAGTTTGTAATTACGCTATGCATTAGAGTGACTATTTGATTTATGTCTATCTCTTTCACTAGACTTTAAGTGACACACAAATAGGGACTCGGCATGTTCTTGCTCACTGTTGTATACCTAATGCCTAGCACAGTGCCTGGCACACAGGAGGCACTAATATATTTATACTGAAATATTTACATATAAATATATACATATATATATATAGCATATATATTATTTTGATGAATGACTAAAATATTAATCTGCTCTTAAAACTTTCACCTTTTATTTTTAATGTTTATTTATTTTGAGAAAGAGAGAGCATGCATGCGGGTGGGACAGAGAGAGAGGCGGGTAAAGAGAGAATCCCAAGCAGGCTTCATGCTCAGCCCAAAGCCTGATGTGGGGCTCGATCTCATGACTGTGAGATTACGGCCTGAGCTGATATCAAGAGTCAGATGCTTAACTGAGCCACTCAGGCACCTCAAACCTTTTGCCTTTTAGTGGACCAATGTTCTCTTTTAGGAACTATCTAGTTCATGGACAGAAATCTTTTTTTTCTGAATGATAAAGTATTCTAAGTTTTTCACTATAGCAACAGGCCATGACCACAAAATATGTTCTAAAATGTTCTAAAGCTATTCTAAAATGTTAAAGAACACAACGTGTGTTGTAAAATGTCCTAAAGATGTTCAGAAAATGCTAAAGCTAGAAAGAATTTGTTATGCTAGCATTACAATACTTAATCAGACTCCCCTCTTGCTGCCAGGGACACAATGAACATGAGGTTTGGGCCACTTTGCAACTAATCAGCTTTCATGAGTAACTCAAAATTAATATGGTGACAATTGCCAATTTCTAAGTGATTATTCTGCGTTAACCATCTAAAGTGGACTTATATAAGGTAGAAAGTAAAAATGCTCACAATTTCCGAAATTTACAATGCCCAGGGGTAAGTTTTCAAACACCCACACGACATCAGAAAGACTCAGATAGCAGGCCAGAGAGCAGCAACAACTAATACACGGGGTGTGGACAAGACAATTTTCTCTGTGCTACCCTCATATAAACTGAACCATTTAAAAACCTTACATGTAATCTGGATCCGGACAAGTGTTGTTCTACCAGGATTAGATAGGAGTGGTCAATATCCACAAAACCGATAATAATCACATACTTGAAGTTTACCAAATAACCATCAAATTATATTCTGGGAAAGCTAATGGTTGGGATAGGTACCATTAGTTGAGGTAAAGAGCTGGTAAACAAAGGTATTAAACATTTGGAGCCCCTAACAGGTGTGGACCTGAAAAGGCAATGCCAAAGAATAAGATGACAAACTTGTCCAGTCTTATGTTATTTCTTTAAAATTCCCTATATTTCTTTGCCTGGAATATTAATAACTCATACTGGTCATTACCCCTTATTTGTACCGCACTCACATATCAATGTATTACATTAATTTTTTTAACAAACAGTTTTAACTAAAATAGTGGCTGTTCTATTTTTATTTTTTATTTAAAAAAAATTTTTTTAAATGTTTATTTATTTTTGAGACAGAGAGACACAGAGCATGAACAGGGGAGGGTCAGAGACAGAGGGAGACACAGAATCCGAAGCAGGCTCCAGGCTCTGAGCTGTCAGCACAGAGCCCGACGCGAGGCTCGAACTCACGGACCGCGAGATCATGACCTGAGCTGAAGTCAGGCGCCCAACTGACTGAGCCACCCAGGCGCCCCTGTTCTTTTAAAAAAAAAAAAAAAAAAATTTTTTTTAAAGTTTTATTTATTTTTGAGACAGGGAGAGACAGAGCATGAATGGGGGAGGGTCAGAGAGAGGGAGACACAGAATCCCAAACAGGCTCCAGGCTCTGAGCTGTCAGCACAGAGCCCAACGCGGGGCTCGAACTCACCGACCGTGAGATCATGACCTGAGCCGAAGTCGGCTGCTTAACCGACTGAGCCACCCAGGCGCCCCAAATAGTGGCTGTTCAATTAAAAGAGTCAAATAGACCTGAACTCAATTTTGAGCCTTTTCACTTATCAACTCTTTGGGCAAGTTAAGTGCCCTCTCTGAACCTTAGCTTCTTCAACTGTAAAATGAGGGTAAACACCTCCTTAAAGGGATATTGTGAGGAGTGGAGATTTTATTGTTCACACAGATTTTATAAGTTCACACTTCAGAATTTGTAAGTTCACCCAGCTTATCACAGTAGCTTATCACACTGTAGGTCTTCAAGAAATGGTAGCAACTGCAATCAGGAATTGTGGTCCTAAGAACAGTAACAAATTAAATATAATTCATTGTCTTAGGCCAGTTCTTCAAACTTGGTATTAAAGATTCTCCAACTAAAATAGAGAGATGGGTGTGGTTTGTGAGATCGAGCCCCGAGTCAGGGTCTGTGCTAGCAGTGTGGATCCTGCTTGGTATTCTCTCTCTCTCTCTAGCTCTCTTCCCCACCCCACCCCCTCCTCAAAATATATAAAAATAGGGGCGCCTGGTTGGCGCAGTCGGTTAAGCGTCTGACTTCAGCCAGGTCACGATCTCGCGGTCCGGGAGTTCGAGCCCCGCGTCAGGCTCTGGGCTGATGGCTCAGAGCCTGGAGCCTGCTTCCAGTTCTGTGTCTCCCTCTCTCTCTGCCCCTCCCGCGTTCATGCTCTGTCTCTCTCTGTCCCAAAAATAAATAAACGTTGAAAAAAAATTAAAAATATATAAAAATAAACTAAAAGAAAAAAACAATAGAGAAATGGGATGGGTCATAGGTTATCAACTTTTGTTTCCTACCAAACTAAGAGGAGTTCACTTTAATTCAGTTTGATCTCAAATAGTTTATAGCAGGGAAGGGAGAGCTCTTCATTTTTCTCAAGGTGATGGTCAAATAGTTGTAGCACTGCCCATGATTAACTGTCAGTTAGTCAAAAATTAAAAGACAAACTTTGAAAAGTAATCTGCCCCTACCCATAAAGATTCCTTTAATGTTCCTCCATATTATAAAAACAATACTTGCTAACAGAGGTAAGGTCAAAACCACCAAAAAGCACTTACAAAGGTTTCTCATCCCCCCCCCCCTCCCCGCAGTGGGAAGAGTATATGCTTTTTAAAGCATTCTTTTAAAATGAACAGGAACCACAGCAACGGAAGTTTTTAAAAAATCGCATCCAGTCTTTTCATCTCATTAAAAACAAGGGTTGCTAACAGAACAAACAAGTTGACCTGTCATAGTAAAAGACTGCTCACTGGCCACTCACTGGGGTGGGGAGTGGAGAAATGCTATACACAAACCACTTCTAGCCACTGATATTTGGTTGACAACGTGAAGGAACCACTGAGACTGTAAACAACTGCCACTATTAAGTGAAAATGGGGAAGGGGGCTCTGATTTATTTCCAAGAGAAAGCTTTAAACTCTTAGGCTGTCTATTCTCACACACCCAATATCCACGATCCTGTGGGAAAAGCATAATATACTACGGTACTATTAAAGCACTCTTCAACATCAACAGTCACACCATCCACCCACTCCCACCTACTTGCAGAGGACCAAATGTCCTCCCTAGAGACCCAGGGTGGGGAGCGCTGAGCACTGCCTCTTCCCTTGTCAGCAGGCACAGACTTTGGCCCTCCAAGATAAGGATGTGGAGGGACCTTAACCAAACAGGCTTCCCAGAGACCAGCTGCCACCAAATGCCTGGGCAGACGGCACTGGAAACGGAAAGGCAGAATGGGGTCTGTGCCTGGGATAAAAAGTTGGTCCCTCAGCTTCCTCAGGACATGGGATTAACAACGTCATGGTAACTGACATGCTCCAAAAAGGGGCAAGGAAGAAAATTCGGTGCAGTGCTCTAGGTACCTGGGCAGGAGCTCCCAGAGCAGATACTGAAGCCACCCCTCGGGATAAAAGGAAGAGTCTGAGAATGACAGCGTGGACGTACGTGCAATGAGGTGCTCCTCAAACTGGGGTATGGCAGTTCTGTCTGTCACTGGAGGGGACAAGCTGTCCCTTCCCCTATGTTAAGTCTTCCCGGGTGGCTCCGGAGGTCCTAAAAGCGAACGCTGCGGGACAGGCGCCGACAGCTGACTGCACGCAGCCAGGGTGCCAAGGGCGGGGCACTGCCCACCTGCCCAGACCCGAGGGGCGGGGATGGGGGCACCAAGGGTACGCAAGGCCGAGCCTGGGCCGGGCAGATTCGCGTCCCGGGGCCCCATCTCACCTGCTATGTCTGCAGCCCCTGGGCCACGAGAAGGGAGTCGATGCTCGTGGTGGGCCAACCAGGAAGGAAATCACCGTCATCTCCCACCCCAGCCCTCTCCACTGAGAGCTGCGGGCTGCTGGCGGCCGACTACAGCAGCTCTGTCACGTTCCGAGAAAGTGAGGTGCGGGTGTGCGGTGGCCAGGTCAGCTCCTCCCCGCGCCGGCCGCGCGGCCCCGCCTCGCCCCGCCTTTAGGCTCCGCCCCCGGCCTCAAGTCTAAGAGCTGCACCGCCCTGGGAACCTCCGAGCCTCCTGACCCCTGGACCCGCCTTCAAGCCCCGCCCCTCGCCACGAGCCTCCGAGCACACGTCCTCGGCCCCGCCTTAGGCTCCTCCCTCGCCGCGAGCCTCCGAGACGCTGGGTCTCTGGTCCCGCCCTCAGGCACCGCCTTCGGCCGCCGAGAGGTGGGGGAAACACTCGGTCCTTGGCTCCGCCCCCGCGCCGCCGGCTGCTAGCCGCCCAACTGCTAGACTCCCGCGGCGAAACTTCCGGTACCCGGCTCTCGCAAAATGGCGGCTGCGGCGGGCGCCCTTCCAGTCTGGTTTTCGTCGTTTTCAATTCAGGTGTGGAAGCATCTCGTCCTACCGCCTAACTCCCAACTTCTTGTGACCCGCTAATTCATGTGTTGGTTTCACTAGTCATTTGATAGCACAGAGTTTAAAATAGGACCTGGATTAGAATCTTGCCTTTCCCCTTTCCCAAGGCAGTGCGACCTTGACCTTCCTAAATCAGAGCTTAAAATGTAGTTTTGGCACTGTGTTTAATTTAGATACAATAAGCAAGCGCCCAGTCCCTATTTGTGTTTTTGTTGTGTGGGAAAACTACATGCATATTCCCTCAGTGTAGTGAGAGGAAATTCCTTATATTGGTGGAAAACTTCCTGAGCTTGAAATGAAGTGGTCCCAAATATAGAGCTCCATTTTAAACCTGATGAAAGCTTGTATTTGTATTAGTCTTTCAGAGTCAATATTGTTTCAAATTTAAGATATTTATAATATTACATTTAATATCTCCACAGACTCTACTTTGCATCTTTAAATTTGTTCAGTCTGGCAACTTCAGTGTCTTCCTATCATCTTGGTAGTTTTAGTGCAAAGATACAAATTTGTATGGCTCAACTTGAAAAATCAGTTAGCTAAGGATTGGTTAAAAGTTCAGAAAACTAAGCAGGAAAAGTGAGTGGAAACTGAAACTATAGAAAAGTCATGCATTCTACTCCTGTTCTCACTTCACCTTTGTTCTCTACCTTCACTCTTAATGGCCTTACATTTTCCCTTTGAACCTGGCTACTTTTTTTTTTTTTAATCTTCTGAATATACTATCTCAAGACTAAAAGGATTTCTGTTTAGCAAGTATGAAGATTCGTTCAACTAAATACATACTGAGTTTTGACTTTCAGGAGAATACATGAAGATATACCTGGAAAGGTAAGTTAAGGTGAACCTCTAGGAGGTTCCTTAGGTTGGTCTTAGAGTTTGGGCCTTATCCTCTGACCACAGTAAAACCATTAAATATGTTTGGACAGGAATGTGTCATAATGATCACATTGTTTTTGGATATGTAATCTGGAAGCTTTCCCAGGATTAGTTGAAAGACTGGAAGCAAGAAAAGCAAAAGACTTTGGGAAGAACCTAGACTCTAGGAAGTAAAGACGTACGTACTCTGGAGTGATGATAGTGAAAAGAATGGAAATGGCCTGAGAGACATCACAAAAGGAGAAGTGAGGGGACTGGATTACTGATAAGACCAAAGAAGAGTAAAGAGATAATGAACCCAAGTACTTACTCCATTACAGTAAGGAACAGGAATTGAGCCAGGCAGCCTCTAATAGCCTTCCTAGTTCTAAAGTTCCTTTATTTTCTATTGTTCTACTATCTGAAGATGAAAGGAAAAAATATTTCAAATGAGAGAAGCAGTTACAAGAAGAAAATAATGAATTTGATTTTAGGTCTAAAATCTAAAACCTTGATAAATTATCTAGTTCAGTCTCCTCTCTTGAAGGAGTTGTCATCATCCTCTCCATCGGAGGTCCTAGAGATTCAGCAGTTGGTCTAAGAACACCCAGCTAGTTGGTGCAAGGGATTGGGAATGTAAGTGCTCACTGTCCTGTAAACTAACTGCTCCTGAAGGTATCAACACATGTAAGTAGAGATTGCTGATAGACACCTAGAGAGAAAACAGAAGCTCAAGAGAGAAAAAGAATAGAGTAGGGGCCCCTGGGTGGCTCAGTCAGTTAAGCATCCGACTTTGGCTCAGGTCATGATCTCACGGTCCGTGGGTTCGAGCCCCGTGTTGGGCTCTGTGCTGACAGCTCGGAGCCTGGAGCCTGTTTCGGATTCTGTGTCTCCCTGTCTCTCTGACTCTCCCCCGTCCATGCTGTCTCTCCCTGTCTCAAAAATAATAAATAAACGTTAAAAAAAAAAAAAAAGAATAGAGCTAAACATGTAGTTTGGAGATACCTGTATGGAGTGGATGAGTTTTCTGAGAAGAGCAGCTTGTACAGGGAAATTCTAGGAATAGAATGTATACAGAGATGAAAGACTTCATTAAAAAATCATTCTTAGGTAATTACTGAATGCCAGGAGAAAA